>NW_021963043.1:0-287469 GCF_901765095.1 Microcaecilia unicolor | reverse complement strand
AGCGCACGCAGCTTCAGCGTGAAAGTATGTGCTCCCTGCTCTTTTCTTCATGATATTAACGAAGCGCACGCAGCTTCAGCGTGAAAGTATGTGCTCCCTGCTCTTTTCTTCATGATATTAACGAAGCGCACGCAGCTTCAGCGTGAAAGTATGTGCTCCCTGCTCTTTTCTTCATGATATTAACGAAGCGCACGCAGCTTCAGCGTGAAAGTATGTGCTCCCTGCTCTTTTCTTCATGATATTAACGAAGCGCACGCAGCTTCAGCGTGAAAGTATGTGCTCCCTGCTCTTTTCTTCATGATATTAACGAAGCGCACGCAGCTTCAGCGTGAAAGTATGTGCTCCCTGCTCTTTTCTTCATGATATTAACGAAGCGCACGCAGCTTCAGCGTGAAAGTATGTGCTCCCTGCTCTTTTCTTCATGATATTAACGAAGCGCACGCAGCTTCAGCGTGAAAGTATGTGCTCCCTGCTCTTTTCTTCATGATATTAACGAAGCGCACGCAGCTTCAGCGTGAAAGTATGTGCTCCCTGCTCTTTTCTTCATGATATTAACGAAGCGCACGCAGCTTCAGCGTGAAAGTATGTGCTCCCTGCTCTTTTCTTCATGATATTAACGAAGCGCACGCAGCTTCAGCGTGAAAGTATGTGCTCCCTGCTCTTTTCTTCATGATTAACGAAGCGCACGCAGCTTCAGCGTGAAAGTATGTGCTCCCTGCTTTTTCTTCATGATTAACGAAGCGCAGCAGCTTCAGCGTGAAAGTATGTGCTCCCTGCTCTTTTCTTCATGATATTAACGAAGCGCACGCAGCTTCAGCGTGAAAGTATGTGCTCCCTGCTCTTTTCTTCATGATATTAACGAAGCGCACGCAGCTTCAGCGTGAAAGTATGTGCTCCCTGCTCTTTTCTTCATGATATTAACGAAGCGCACGCAGCTTCAGCGTGAAAGTATGTGCTCCCTGCTCTTTTCTTCATGATATTAACGAAGCGCACGCAGCTTCAGCGTGAAAGTATGTGCTCCCTGCTCTTTTCTTCATGATATTAACGAAGCGCACGCAGCTTCAGCGTGAAAGTATGTGCTCCCTGCTCTTTTCTTCATGATATTAACGAAGCGCACGCAGCTTCAGCGTGAAAGTATGTGCTCCCTGCTCTTTTCTTCATGATATTAACGAAGCGCACGCAGCTTCAGCGTGAAAGTATGTGCTCCCTGCTCTTTTCTTCATGATATTAACGAAGCGCACGCAGCTTCAGCGTGAAAGTATGTGCTCCCTGCTCTTTTCTTCATGATATTAACGAAGCGCACGCAGCTTCAGCGTGAAAGTATGTGCTCCCTGCTCTTTTTCATGATATTAACGAAGCGCACGCAGCTTCAGCGTGAAAGTATGTGCTCCCTGCTCTTTTCTTCATGATATTAACGAAGCGCACGCAGCTTCAGCGTGAAAGTATGTGCTCCCTGCTCTTTTCTTCATGATATTAACGAAGCGCACGCAGCTTCAGCGTGAAAGTATGTGCTCCCTGCTCTTTTCTTCATGATATTAACGAAGCGCACGCAGCTTCAGCGTGAAAGTATGTGCTCCCTGCTCTTTTCTTCATGATATTAACGAAGCGCACGCAGCTTCAGCGTGAAAGTATGTGCTCCCTGCTCTTTTCTTCATGATATTAACGAAGCGCACGCAGCTTCAGCGTGAAAGTATGTGCTCCCTGCTCTTTTCTTCATGATATTAACGAAGCGCACGCAGCTTCAGCGTGAAAGTATGTGCTCCCTGCTCTTTCTTCATGATATTAACGAAGCGCACGCAGCTTCAGCGTGAAAGTATGTGCTCCCTGCTCTTTTCTTCATGATATTAACGAAGCGCACGCAGCTTCAGCGTGAAAGTATGTGCTCCCTGCTCTTTTCTTCATGATATTAACGAAGCGCACGCAGCTTCAGCGTGAAAGTATGTGCTCCCTGCTCTTTTCTTCATGATATTAACGAAGCGCACGCAGCTTCAGCGTGAAAGTATGTGCTCCCTGCTCTTTTCTTCATGATATTAACGAAGCGCACGCAGCTTCAGCGTGAAAGTATGTGCTCCCTGGTCTTTTCTTCATGATATTAACGAAGCGCACGCAGCTTCAGCGTGAAAGTATGTGCTCCCTGGTCTTTTCTTCATGATATTAACGAAGCGCACGCAGCTTCAGCGTGAAAGTATGTGCTCCCTGGTCTTTTCTTCATGATATTAACGAAGCGCACGCAGCTTCAGCGTGAAAGTATGTGCTCCCTGCTCTTTCTTCATGATATTAACGAAGCGCACGCAGCTTCAGCGTGAAAGTATGTGCTCCCTGCTCTTTTCTTCATGATATTAACGAAGCGCACGCAGCTTCAGCGTGAAAGTATGTGCTCCCTGCTCTTTTCTTCATGATATTAACGAAGCGCACGCAGCTTCAGCGTGAAAGTATGTGCTCCCTGCTCTTTTCTTCATGATATTAACGAAGCGCACGCAGCTTCAGCGTGAAAGTATGTGCTCCCTGCTCTTTTCTTCATGATATTAACGAAGCGCACGCAGCTTCAGCGTGAAAGTATGTGCTCCCTGGTCTTTTCTTCATGATATTAACGAAGCGCACGCAGCTTCAGCGTGAAAGTATGTGCTCCCTGCTCTTTTCTTCATGATATTAACGAAGCGCACGCAGCTTCAGCGTGAAAGTATGTGCTCCCTGGTCTTTTCTTCATGATATTAACGAAGCGCACGCAGCTTCAGCGTGAAAGTATGTGCTCCCTGGTCTTTTCTTCATGATATTAACGAAGCGCACGCAGCTTCAGCGTGAAAGTATGTGCTCCCTGTCTTTTCTTCATGATATTAACGAAGCGCACGCAGCTTCAGCGTGAAAGTATGTGCTCCCTGGTCTTTTCTTCATGATATTATGTGTCTCTCTGTTCCTCTATGTGTTTGTGTATTCGTGTGTGTGCCGTTCATAGGTATGTACTGCACATAAGTTTGTCTTGTCTGCATGAAATTTACAGGCATATCTGTGTGTGCATATCTGTGTGTGCATATCTGTGTGTGCATACATGATAAAGAGTGGAAAACGGGAACCGTAGTGCACCTTTCTATGAGCTGCAAGAAGATATCAGAAGGAATACTGAGGTATTAATCTATCAGTTTTCAGTTTCAAATATTTAAAAACTAATTGCAGGTATTTTTTCTACAGGGAAAATGGCATCTCCACTTGCAGTTCCCTACTCTGCAACCAAGTTTGCCCTGGATGGATTTTTCAGCTCCTTAAGGCAGGAATTTATCCTGAAGAGTGTCAATGTTTCCATCACACTTTGCATTATCAGCTTTATCAATACAGGTAAGATGAGCAGATGTGACCCTCCCTCTCCACCCCAGCTTAGCACCATGGAAGCCACTCATGCAAACACTTGATCCATTCTGAATCTAGTAAGGTGCGAGAGGAAAAGTCAAGAATATGAGAAATGCCGTGTTAGCTCAGACTAAGGGCCCATTGGAGTGGAGGAGTGGCCTAGTGGTTAGGGTGGTGGACTTTGGTCCCGGGGAACTGAGTTCGATTCCCACTTCAGGCACAGGCAGCTCCTTGTGACTCTGGGCAACTCACTTAACCGTCCATTGCCCCATGTAAGCCGCATTGAGCCTGCCATGAGTGGGAAAGCGCAGAGTACAAATGTAACAAAATAAAATAGATACTATTGGAGATTCTACATGGAATGTTGCTACTATTGGAGATTCTACATGGAATGTTGCTATTCCACTAGCAACATTCCATGTAGAAGGCTGCGCAGGCTTCTGTTTCTGTGAGTCTCACAGAAGCAGAAGCCTGCGTGGCCACATTGCTAATCTGCAAGGGCCGACTTCTACATGGAATATTGCTAGTGGGATAGCAACATTCCATGTAGAATCTCAAATAGTAGCAACAGTGGAGGAGTGGCCTAGTGGTTAGGGTGGCGGACTTTGGTCCTGGGGAACTGAGGAATGGAGTTTGATTCCCACTTCAGGCACAGGCAGCTCCTTGTGACTCTGGGCAAGTCACTTAACCCTCCATTGCCCCATGTAAGCCGCATTGAGCCTGCCATGAGTGGGAAAGCGCAGGGTACAAATGTAACAAAAATAAAATAGATACTATTGGAGATTCTACATGGAATGTTGCTATTCCACTAGCAACATTCCATGTAGAAGGCTGCGGTACGTGCAGGACGTCAGACTCACAGAAGCAGAAGCCTGCGCGGCCACATTGGTGATCTGCAAGGGCCGACTTCTACATGGAATGTTGCTAGTGGAATAGCAACATTCCATGTAGAATCTCAAATAGTAGCAACAGTGGAGGAGTGGCCTAGTGGTTAGGGTGGCGGACTTTGGTCCTGGGGAACTGAGGAATGGAGTTCGATTCCCACTTCAGGCACAGGCAGCTCCTTGTGACTCTGGGCAAGTCACTTAACCCTCCATTGCCCCATGTAAGCCGCATTGAGCCTGCCATGAGTGGGAAAGCGCGGGGTACAAATGTAACAAAAAAAAATTGAGCCAATCCAGGTTGCTTAGAACATGCACTGAACTAATCCTAAGGAGGAGAACCATTGCTGTTCACTCCCAGCTCCTACCAGTAAGACTAGGAGTGGTTCAGAAGGGGAGGGGAGGGGAGGGGGAGAATGTGTATAAAGGATGCCCACCCCTGATCTAGAGGAAAAGGGAACAGGAGAGATATGATAAAGAAGTGGTTGGTGACTCAGATGTTTGGAGAGGCTAAAGAGGAGAGGGGCAAGTTTAACTCCTTGGGGTGTGGGAACAACTACCTAGTGTCATATGTGCTGATACACAGAAGCAAATGCAGACACTAGAGGGCGTTAGCGCCAGACTAATGCGTTTGCCAGTGCACAATGCTCAGAGGCATCTACCAGGAGAAAGAAGGAACTCACCCCAGATCAATGCAAATAGCATACTAATGTATTCAAAAGGAGGTCGCTTCCTATTTCCCTGATGCATAAAGAATAGTGCGCTTGGCAAGGGCACCTTTACGCTGTAAACCCTACGCCAGCTCAGAGCTGGCGTAAGGGCGTCTAACAGCCCATTACTACAGGTGGATCTGGAGCTGGAATGGATCCTACCCTCCCAAGCACAGCCGGGAAAAGCAACAACTGAAACTCACCGAACAGCCTGAGAAACTGAGGTAACTGGAAGAGACAGGATAAATTCTACAAAACAGGAACAGGTTCTTTACATCCAGAGGCTACTGCCACAATGCACTGCAGACTGCACTGAGCGACAGGTAAAGGCATGGGGGGGAGGGGCCACCAGTGCCTGGGAAGAGCTCCGCCTGCTGGGTTCTGTGCCTGGGTCAGGTCGCTCTCCCTCACATCTTCCTGACCGTGGGTTGTAGCACGGGACGCTAGGAAACTGGCACTTCTTCCTTCCCTCCTCCCCCCCCCCTCCTTTATCATTCTGGGTATAGTAACATAGTAGATGACGGCAGAGAAATACCCGTACGGTCCATCCAGTCTGCCCAACAAGATAAACTCGTATGCGCTACTTTATGTGTATACCTGACTTTGATTTGTATCTGCCATTTTCGGGGCACAGACCGTAGAAGTCTGCCCAGCACTAGCCCCGCCTCCCAACCACTAGCCCCGCCTCCCAACCACCGGCTCTGCCACCCAATCTCTGCTAAGCTTCTGAGGATCCATTCCTTCTGAACAGAATTCCTTGATGTTTATCCCAAGCGTTTTGAATTCCGTTACCGTTTTCATTTCCACCACCTCCCGTGGGAGGGCATTCCAAGTATCCACCACTCTCTCCGTGAAAAAATACTTCCTGACATTTTTCTTGAGTTTGCCCCCTTCAACCTCATTTCAAACAAAGGCAAATGTATTCCGAGGGTTGTAGCACGGGACGCTAGGAAACTGGCACTTCTTCCTTCCCTCCTCCCCCCCCCTCCTTTATCATTCTGGGTATAGTAACATAGTAGATGACGGCAGAGAAAGACCCGTACGGTCCATCCAGTCTGCCCAACAAGATAAACTCGTATGCGCTACTTTATGTGTATACCTGACTTTGATTTGTATCTGCCATTTTCGGGGCACAGACCGTAGAAGTCTGCCCAGCACTAGCCCCGCCTCCCAACCACTAGCCCCGCCTCCCAACCACCGGCTCTGCCACCCAATCTCTGCTAAGCTTCTGAGGATCCATTCCTTCTGAACAGAATTCCTTGATGTTTATCCCAAGCGTTTTTGAATTCCGTTACCGTTTTCATTTCCACCACCTCCCGTGGGAGGGCATTCCAAGTATCCACCACTCTCTCCGTGAAAAAATACTTCCTGACATTTTTCTTGAGTTTGCCCCCCTTCAACCTCATTTCAAACAAAGGCAAATGTATTCCGAGGGTTGTAGCACGGGACGATAGGAAACTCCTCTAACATTCTGGGTATGCGCCAGGCACCATCCTCCCTCTAACTTCTAAACAATTCCCTAATGCTCAACGCTATGAACTTGCCTATATTTGCATCTCATTAGCCTTCAGCATTAAAGGAGTTGTTATGACGAGCTGATCTGGTGGTATTTTCCAGTGCTGCTCCAAACAGCGCCAGAATTTTGATCATCGAGGTGATAGAAACATAGTAAATGACGGCAGATACAAATCTGAATGGTCCGTTCAGTCTGCCCAACAGTCACACTCATTATCAAGTCCTGATTAAAACAACGATGAATGTGTGGGCAGTAAAAGGACAGTGAGGGCGCTTTCAACACAGCAGGGAAGAACCCTTTCACTATGACCCTCTGCTTCAGCCGTTTGCCCCCTCCTCCTGTACTTCTGTTCCCGACTATATTCAGGGTGCATATTACCATCGAGGGAATCATGGGTCAAAAAAAGCTAAATAATGTGAACCAACACTTATCTCCCAGTTAGCCCTAGTCCCCCCTGCCCCCCCCCCCCCCCAAGTTCAGCATTTTCCTGTTGGCCATGTGAACAGTGGTAGGGAGGGTAGGAATGGAGGGGGTTCATGCTAATCTGGGGGTGGGGTGGGAGGGAGAGGTATCAGAGGGGGGTTGGGAGTGGAGATCAAAATCATGCCAAGGGTCAGGAGCTAACTAGAAACCCTTAGCAGATCCCGGCTGAATATAGGCTGAGACCTGCATAAGCTTTGACGGCTTCCATAGCAAGAATTAGTCTCTGGTTTTCAATGCTGGTGCCTGGACATGGCCTGGCCTTGATTATCTGGGGCCAATTCTGCCTGTAACAGTCAATATTTATCTGTCACAGGCTGAATATTGAGTGGACTATTTATAATAACAGAGATTTTGATCAGAGGCAGCATAGAAACAGAGAACATGGCTGTAGATAAAGACCATGAGGCCCATCTAGGCTGCCCAGCTCACTTCCTTTTGCAGTGCTGTAGACCACATTTCATCGTGGACTTTACAAGAAAGGATCCTTTCTGCTTATCTTGAATTCTGTTCTTGTCTTTGTATTGGTCAACTGTACTGGGACCAGTCCATGTGCTCAGCATGCTTTCAATGAAGAAGTGTGATCTAATATGCCTTCTGAGTCCACCCCCTTTCCATCTTACATCATGATCACCCCGAGAATTCCTTTCTTCCTAAGACTGATGGTGTTGTCACACTGTTCAATGACGGACTTCTTTTGAATCATGTACTAATTACTTTGAAAAAGCTTATCAAATTATTTAGATATATTTTTGTAACCTCCCAGTTAGGGGTGGCCCAAAGCAATCGGTCGCCTGAGGCAAGGATGAGATGGCGCCCCCTCCCGGGCCGAGTCCAACATCTTTCCACATTCTTTTACTAACTCCTCTCCCCTTCCTCCCTCAACCGTCTCCCCTTCTGTTGTTTTCAAGTTGGCAGTGGCAGGGTCCTCTGTACTGTGGCCCACCCCCGAGGAAACAGGAAGTTACATCAGAGGGGTGGCCCACAGTACAGAGGAAACGCCAGTGCCTGCGACAGGGTAGCGTAGGTGGATCGCTACCACTTCCAACTTTTGAAAACCAAAAAAAGGTAGGCAGGCTGTGGAGGGAAGGAATGGGGGAAAGATAACGCACCGTAAAGAGTGCTGCCTGAGGCCGCCGCCTGAGGTGGTCTAATGGTAGGGCCGCCATTGCTCCCAGTCTATCTTTTGCTCAGATCAGGAACATGTCTGGAAATTATGGGGCCATATTTCACAATTAGGGCTTCTGGGTCCTTCCTGACAGACAGGGAAAAAAAATCCTTCAATCTCAGTCTTTGACTTCTTCACTAGTTGATGCAAAACATCCACAAAGCACACAGGTTAGCAAGGTGGCACATCAGATAGTAGTAAGAACTGTGTGGGCAACCATGACCCTTTATTCTTGGGTTCCAAAGATATTGGAGGAGTAACCTAATGGCTAGTGCAGTGGCCTGAGAATGTGGGGGAACCACATTCAATTCCCACTGCAGCTCTCTGTGTCTCTGGGCAAATCACTTAACCCTCCATTGCCCCAGGTACAAATAAGTACCTCTATATACTATGTAAACCACTTCGAATGTAGGTTGCAAAAACCACAGAAAGGCGGCGGTCGTGTAAATCCCATTTCCCGTTCCCTTATGACATCACAATATCAGAAGTGAGCCAAGTATTGGGCAATCAAGCCATTGTGACATCACTGATGAGGTTGGCTCTTATTGGTGGAAGGAGTGGAGGAGTAGCCCAGTGGTTAGTGCAGTGGACTCTGATCCTGGGGAACTGGGTTTGATTCCCACTGCAGCTCCTTGTGACTGAATATATGTAAACCGCTTTGAAGGTAGTTGCAAAATACCACAGAAAGGCAGTAGATCAAGTCCCATTAACAAGATTCCATGCATAATGTCAAAGAGTAACAACATTCCATGTAGAACCCCAAAGAGTAAGTGGTGGAGGAGTAGCCTAGTGGTTAGTGCAGTGGACTCTGATCCTGGGGAACTGGGTTTGATTCCCACTGCAGCTCCTTGGGACTCTGGGCAAGTCACTTAACCCTCCATTGCCCCAGGTACAAATAAGTACCTCTATATACTATGTAAACCACTTCGAATGTAGGTTGCAAAAACCACAGAAAGGCAGCGTGTCAAGTCCCATTTCCCGTTCCCCCTTTCCCTTATGACATCACAATATCAGAAGTGAGCCAAGTATGGGGCAATCAAGCCATTGTGACATCACTGATGAGGTTGGCTCTTATTGGTGGAATGAGTGGAGGAGTAGCCTAGTGGTTAGTGCAGTGGACTTTAAGCCATTGTGACATCACTGAGGAGATTGGCTCTTATTGGTGGAATGAGTGGAGGAGTGGCCTAGTGGTTAGTGCAGTGGACTTTGATCCTGGGGAACTGAGTTCAATTCCCACTGCAGCTCCTTGTGACTCTGGGCAAGTCACTTAACCCTCCATTGCCCCAGGTACAAATAAGTACCTGTATATACTTTGTAAACCACTTTGAATGTAGTTGCAAAAACCTCAGAAAGGCAGTATATCAAGTCCCATTTCCCTTCCCCTCTTTCCCTTATGACATCACAATATCAGAAGTGAGCCAAGTATTGGGCAATCAAGCCATTGTGACATCACTGATGAGGTTGGCTCTTATTGGTGGAAGGAGTGGAGGAGTAGCCCAGTGGTTAGTGCAGTGGACTCTGATCCTGGGGAACTGGGTTTGATTCCCACTGCAGCTCCTTGGGACTCTGGGCAAATCACTTAACCCTCCAGTGCCCCAGGTACAAAATAAGCACCTGTATATATAGTATATAAACTACTTTGATTGCATCCACGGAAAATCAGTACATCAAATTTCCTTTCCTTTTTCACAGAATCGGCTTTGAAAGTTGTTGGCGACTTGGTCCGCTATCCAGCATCACCCAAGGAGGAGTGTGCTCTAGAGATCATCAAAGGAGGGGTCCTCCGCCAGTGGGAGATGTACTACAAGTATGAGCACACTAGAATCCCGCTCTTGTTTCGCGACTGGGCTCCACAGCTCCTGTCCTCCTTCATGAGAAGTGGTCTAAATGTGGAAAACCTCAAAGGATCAAATCATAGCTTGTATTAATAAATTAACCTAAGATAAAGAAATTCACTAATATGGGAATGCCAGATACAGGGGTTAATCAAATTTGCTTTAACAATTGTGCAGATAGAAGAAATGACAAAGAAGTCCTTTGATTAATGAGTTTCTAACCTAGGCAAGGAGTCTTGGGGCAGAGATCCAGAGGAGGAGCCAGACGGGCCAGTAGAACAAATCAATTAAGGGAGGTGGGGGGGGGGGAGTATGAAAGACAATGAGATAGAGAATAATGAAAGGTAGAAGATGTGGTTAGGAGCAGGGAAAAGTCCATTGATCGTTATTAAATTTGGGAGTTTTTGCCAGGTTCTTGGGGCCTGGATTGGCCGCTGTCGGAGACGGAGTGCTGGGCTTGATGGACCTTTGGTCTTTTCCCAGGGTGGCGGTGCTTATGTGCTGGGGTAGAATGAGACAGACTAAGAAGCAGAAAGGGAGAAACACTAAGCAGCCAATTTACTAAACAGTGTAAAGGTTTGGCACCTCACACACAGTAACAGCCAAAGCTACAATGCATTAACAGCAAAACCTCCGTCAACTACTGAGGTAATCCCAAGCACTTTGGGAAACCCAGCCAGAGCAGGCCAAAGGGTATCTGAAGACCTAAGAGAACCATCAGTCATGCACATCTTCCCCACCCAGGGCACCCCAAGACAATCTGCTGTCTGAGGCAAGGGTTTATATTTTTTATTTTAGTTACATTTGTACCCCGCGCTTTCCCACTCATGGCAGACTCAATGCAGCTTACATGGGGCAGTGGAGGGTTAAGTGACTTGCCCAGAGTCACAAGGAGCTGCCTGTGCCTGAAGTGGGAATCGAACTCAGTTCCTCAGTCTACCACCCTAACCACTAGGCCACTCCTCCACTCACCGCCCCTCCCCCTCAATGCTTCCAAAGCTTGGTCTCCTCAGAGCAGGGAGGGTCCCTTAACTCACAGCCCTGATCAAGTGGATGCCAATAAGAAAAAAAATGCAACTTGTATTTCCAGCCTCTATAATAAGAAAACTTTGCAATCACTGGTTATACTCAGAAAAGTGTGTAGGGGCAGTATTGAGCCAGCAGTTTTTAAATGCGGTCACTGAGGGCAAGATGCACTAAACTTTAACGACCCTTTTACAACCCTTTAACGAACAAGTTTTAAACCGTGACATGCATTAAAGGCCTTTTTCCGACAACGGTAGCAGCTAACGAAAACGGAATGCAGATGAGCAAATTGTGTAGAAACCTTATTGAAATGAGATGCATCAAAGTTTTACCGCTTCCCTAACGCTGGGAAAACCACCGGAAAGCTAACGAGAGGTCTGTACCCCTCGTTAGGGCTGCCCGGCTTCCAAACGTAATGTAAAAAAAAAAAAAAATCGGGACGGGAGGGGCAAAAACACTCGTCAGGAGCGCCTTTATGAGCGTCCTTGCCCCCCCCCCCCACCCGAGGTCGCCGCTGCTCCCCGCTCCCCTGCATTAAAATCACAAAACTTTGGGCAGCCCCGGCCCCCCTCCCTCCCTTTCTCCTCCTTTAAAACGTCGGCTCCCGCCATCCTCCGCCCCCGTGCCCCCCCCCCCGCCCGAGGTCGCCGCTTTCCCCTGCAGCATAAAAATCCAAACTTTAGCAGCCCCGGCCCCCCTCCCTTCCTCTCTCTCCCACAGCTCCGCCTCCCCACCATCCTCCGCCCCGTGGCCCACCACCCTGAGGTCGCCGCTGCCGCCGCTCCCTCCCTCCCTCCACCGGGCCCCCCTCCGCCTTACCGGGCCCGCGCAGCGCCTCTCACCTCTGTGTGAAGGCGCTGCACGGGCAAGAAGAACATCTGATCATCGCTGAGTCTTCAGGACGTCTCTCCTTTCCTGACCTGGGCCCGCCCTCATCTGACCGGGGGGGGGGGAGCGGCGGCGACGACCTCAGGGGGGCGGGGCACAGGGATGGAGGATGGCAGGAGGCGGAGCTGTGGGAGAAAGAGAGAGAGGAAGGAAGGGGGGCCGGGGCTGCTAAAGTTTTGATTTTTTATTTAATGCAGGGGGAAGCGGGGAGCAGCGGGGACCTCGGGCGGGGGGGGGGTGGGGGCAAGGCTGTCCATACAGGACGCTCCTGACGAGCGCCTTTGCCCCCTCCCGTTCCTTGTTTTTATCCTTTTATTTTCATGCAACGTGTTTGTGTTTTGGTTTTTTTGTTGTTGTTGTTGCTTTGACGATTGTGGCATGCGCAGAGCAGCCAGCATAACGCTTGGCTGCTCTGCGCATGCTTTAGGGGCCGATTACCGATGTGGATTACACCAGTTTAATGATTCTTTAATGCATTCTACTTTACAATATCGCACCGAACATGTGTGACTTTGTTTTTTTAGTGCATTCTTTGTTTTTTTTTTTAATTCGTTAAGGACTTTTACGTTTTAGATTCTTTTACGTTTGGTTGATGCATCTGGCCCTGAGAGCTTTTTACTCAAATATTCAGCTCTGGGCCACACCTGCAGAACAGAACTGAATATCTGGGTATTTGGCGGTCACCAGCATTTATCCAGGTACCTGTTATAACTTTTTCATGATGGAACTTTTAGCAGATGGAATATTGCTATTCACCGGATAAATCCCAGACTTCACCTTCAGCTAACCTTGGCACTGCCTTGATAGTGCATTATCCAAGTAAGTGCCACTGAAATCAGGGTATGACCAGATCAGTGGGACTTATCCATGTTGGGGCTGCTCCTACCTAGAGGGTCTGCTGAGTACTGACTTAAAATTATGCAGCCTAAGTCTATCAAACATTAACCTCTGACCCTGCACACTAGACCATTATGGTGTTAATGGTAAACACGTCTTCTGCACCCACAGAAGCCTTCCTCACCCCAGGGCTGCTGAGAGGCTGGGCCCGGGGCAAGGCCGCCCCCAGGGCCCCGTCCCCCCAAGGTCGCCCCCCCCCCCCTCCACCCCCTGAGGTCGCCATCGCTGCCGTTCACACCCCTCCATCCGCCATCGGGCCGGGCCCCCTGCATTGAAATCGCAGCCTCTCACCTCCGTAAAAGCAGCGCTGCAGGGCAGCAGATCGCCTCCCTTCGGCCCTCCTTCCCTCCTTGTGTCCCGCCCTCGCGGGAGTTACGTCAGATCCGGAGTAGTGGGCCCAAAGATTGGCAACAGCAGGAAACCCACCCAAACTGGAAGTGAGGCCACACACCAAACGACTAGTACCAGATACAGGAGTCTCAAATAGGTTAGGCTGGACTGGAACCAAATGCTGGAGTGGACTTGGCTTGGCTTGACCTGGAACCAAATGCTGGAGCAGACTTGGCCTGGCTGAACTGGCACCAAAAGTTGGAGCGGAGCGGACTTGGCTTGGCTGGACAGGAGCTGGGTTCAGGATTTACAAGTAAGCTTGGCTGGAGGTCAGGATTCTCCCACAAGACTTGGGTTACCATATTTTGTCCTCTCAAAAAGAGGACGTATGTCCCGCCCCTGCCCCACCCACAATCCCGCCCCTTTTGCATCCTCACCCCGCCCCCTGTCTCATATTCCCCTCCCCCCCGTCACCTCCCCTCCCCTTACTATCTACTGCCCTGGTGGTCTAGTGACCTCTTCGGGGCAGGAAAGAGCCCCCTCTTTCCTGCCCGAGCTCTGTCTTGCCCTGCATCCTGTTGCTGTGACGGTCTCAGGATTCAAAATGGCCGCCGATAGTTGAAGTCTCGCGAGGCCGCGTCAACTCCGGTGGTCATTTTGAATCCCGAGACCGTCCACAGCAACAGGATGCAGGGCAAGGACAGAGCTCCAGGCAGGAAAGAGGGGGCTCTTTCCTGCCCCGAAGAGGTCACTAGACCACCAGGGCAGTAGATAGTAATTAAGGGAACAGGAGGCTAAACTAAACACCACAGGACAAATGCAAACAAGGCACTGAAGCTGAGACACAAGATACAAAGCTGACAAACACAGACAGACAACTGAACAAAGCCTAAAAAGCACAGGTAGAAGAGAGTAGAACTTGCAGAGCTAGAACTGCAACAAACACAGACGAAAACACATCTGAAGACCTCATTGTTTCAAAGGCAAAGCCTGAAAGCTCCCAGGCAGGGTTACCAGGTGGAAAATTTTTTTCTCACCCAATCCAGCCCAAACCCCGCCCCCGACACCCCCCCCCCCGCGTCATCACCCCCCCCCCCGCGTCATCAACCCCGCCCCCGCCGTCACCGGCCCCGCCTCCCCCGTCACCGGCCCCGCCTCCCCGTCATCGGCCCCGCCTCCCACGTCATCGGCCCCGCCTCCCACGTCATCGGCCCCGCCCAAAACATCACTAACCCCGCCCAAAAATGTCACTAACCCCGCCCCCCGCGGCCGAAAAAAAGGCAAAAAGCCGCCCAAAAAAAACGCCCTGAAGCCCAAAAAGCAGCCCAAAAAACCGCAACCCGCCGCGGGCAAAAATTTCCCGCGGCGGGTCGCGAAAACCGCCCACCTGGCAACACTGCTCCAGGTGCTTAATAAAGGCAATTACAGATGAGGTCACAGGTGAGCATGGCAGCAGAAACCTCAGGGCAAGTCTGGAGTGCTGAAGCATCAGGACCGGAATGGAACCTGGAAGATGTCTGAGAACCAGGGGAAAAAACAGTCCACGGGGACTACAGAACCCGGCCACCAGGGGGCAAGATGCTTGCAGGCATGGAATACAGTCACAATTATGACAGATTTCTCTTTCCTCTTAACTCAGTTCCCAGGATCTCCTGTCTATTTGCCATTTCGGTTCTTCCCTACTGTTGTCTATATCCGTCTCTAACACTGATCTTTCAGCTTTCTTCCAGTTTGTCTGCTTTTCTTTCCACTGGCAAGCCGATATTCAAAAGGCCTTATCCGGTTAGCAGGTCCAGGTGAGCCCAATATTTGGCCGCACTACCCAGGGTTATCTGTGGTGATGTCCAGGCAGGAGGAGAAAAGAAGTATTTACCATCTGATAATTTCATCACTGCCTAGCAATCAAGAAGATTGTAAGTGCTTTACCAAAGAATTAAATCTTGCTCACAGTTAACATCTGCTTAAGTGAACTGTGTAAAGCCAAGTCAAGACCTCACCAAACCGGTGTGTGATGTGAGTAACACGGAGATTAAGGAAAGTTTTGAGTTTCAAGTTTATTGAAAAGCTTGGTTTACTCTTTCCAAAAATACTAGGACTAGGGGGCACGCAATGAAGCTACAAAGTAGTAAATTTAAAACGGATCGGAGAAAATATGTCTTCTCTCAAACATGTAATTCAACTCTGGAATTCGTTGCCAGAGAATGTAGTAAAAGCGCTTAGCTTGGCGGGGTTTTAAAAAGGTTTGGATGGCTTCCTAAAGGAAAAATCCATAGCCCATTATTAAAATGGACTTGGGGAAAACCCACGCTTACTTCTAGGATAAACAGCATAAAATGTACTGTTTGGGATCTTGCTAGATACTTGTAGCCTGGATTGGTCACTGTTGGAAACAGGATGCTGGGCTTGATGGACCTTAGGTCTGTCTCAGTATGGCAATACTTATATTCTTATGTACTGGATTACGCAGAACACTTGGGAGGGTAATCGCGTCCTGACAGGAGCAGGAGAGAGAAAATTCCGGTGCCGGGCCCCCCTTGCATTGCCTGCCTAGCAGCTGCTGGGCCCTCAGGCTGCGCATGCTCAGTTTTGAGACCGAGCATGTGCGACCTGAGGAAAGCAGCCGCAGGGGCAGGCAATGCTGGGCAGAGGAAGGAGCCACGCTGCCTGTAGCTGGCAGGGCCAGCCAACGGTAGCAATGACGATTTTTTGGGGGGAAGCGGCCCAGCTCAGTCTCTCGGCGGCCCTGACTTTGCCAGAGATCAAGTGTGAGGACACAGAAGTTAAGTTACCAGATTCTCAGCTCTGCATGGAAAGTGGCCTGTAGTAAAAAGAGAATATTTGCCTAATCTATAAGGTCAGTTCTAGTGGCAAAAAGGACTCAGAAAAATGGAGCCACCCAATTGGCCACCCCCCCGGCTACTGGCTACAGCATCTGTGGGACTCCTTTGCAGAGCATGAGCAGTGCAGGTGCTGTACAGAGCCTGAGAGAAAGAGAAAGGAACAGAGGCTGAGGAACAAGCTTATGTCAATTTCCTGTTTCATATCTAGCAAGAAGCAGCAGAGCCGAAGAAACCGTTGAAGAGTACAGGCACTTTGACGCAGGGCAGCTGCACGTCACAACCCGGTTTTAAGTGGCCCTTTCTTGTAAAAACTTGGACTGCACCAAGCATGGGGCCCCTCACAGCTCTGGAATAAAGCCCCAAGTGGCTTCTAATGCACTTCTCCAGTAACAACCTTCACTTCTGCCGGTATGTGGCCTTGTCATTGGGATGACTCGGGGTCAAGGTTATTATGTTGGTTGGGAGGAAGGGATTGAGGGCAGAAGTTTGGTTAAATGTTGCCCGTGCTCTGGTTTATGGGAAACAGAAGGTCTTAGTACACTGTCACTTCAAGCGAGGCCTTTTTGACTTCTGCTATATCATGCCGCCTGCAGAGGAGAGATAAAGGCAGGGCCAGTCATTGTGGGGTGGGGGGGTGGGGGGGGGCTGTATTGTGGGTTATGAAAAGAGTACCACAGAGGCGCTTGTCTTCAGAAGTGCAGAATTTCACCAGCCTTCACTTTCTTGTCCTCTGGCTTTTCACCTGTTTTTCATTTTAAAGAGCTGTGTTTGGTGCTTCAAGGGAAGATGCAAGGCCTAAGGTAAATTTCATGGAGGTTGTGGGAACAAACCGACAAGAGTTTTAGCTGCTGTGAACATGAATGGAGGGAGTCAGAAAGAGTGGGCTCGACTGGGGGGCCAGTCCAGGATGTGTGAATGCAGCGGCTGGAAGGACAGACCTGCAGTCTGTCTTAGAGTTGATGCGAATACCTTGAAACTAGTCGTAAGAAGATGTGTGGGTAGTGAATCGGAGTTGAAATGCAGCTTGTTCAGAACTTTGGCACCTGCCCTGACAGATTTGCAAAGAAAAACTGATCATTTGTTTACTTGCGTTCCACATCTCTACTTAACATTTGCCACTGTGCCAGCTTGCACTTAAGGCTGCATTTGAGATCTGCACTTCTCCAAGTGAAAGGCCTGAGCTAAATACTAAATAAATTATTAAGTGAAAAAGAGACGGTGCCTCTACTTAAGGGAGCAGCATCAGGACCAGAAGCCTGAACGGCTGACGTTTATGGCCATGGCGCAGCAGCAAAATTATGAAAATTCGAGCAACAGAATTAGCCTATCCTGTCAAACCAGTTCCCAAAAAAGCTGCCACTGACGCTCCCAACTGTGTATCTTCCAGATCTGGAGCACAAGTATTTTAAGAGCTGGCCTTATAGCACCGAGGGTCCAGAACTGGGATACCCCAATCTGTCATGGAGCTCTAGGCCCGAGCATGTCACAGGGGAGCTGTACACATGGTCAGGGAGAAAGACAGTAACACAGTAAATGATGGCAGATAAAAGACCTTTACGGTGGGAGGGAGCCAGAGCCCGAGGTTGGGGGCACATTTTAAGTGCCGTCCCGCTGCCGCCCCTGGGGGTCCTCAACCCCCGCCAGCCGAAGCATTCCTTCAGCACCGTCTCCGGCGCAGCCACGTTCCTGCGCTGCTCATCTTGCTGCTCCTGTCCTGTGCAGGCTGACGCTCCTCAGTTTCATGTAAAGGAGTGTCAGTGTGGACAGGACAGGAGGAGCAAGAAGAGCAGGGCAGGAACAAGGCTGCGCTGAGGACGGCGCTGAAGGCGGCTTCGGCTGGCGGGGGTTGGGGACCCCCGCCAGCCAAACCAGGGGCCTGGATATAATTTACAGGGGCCCAGGCCCCCTTGGCCCCCCCATAGCAACACCCCTGCTGCACTGTCTACCCACTCTGCCCAACGAGGTGGCCCAGAGCTTCACCCGCCACTCTATGCAAGTTATAGTCATTCATCAATTAACACTGGTTGGCAATTTGCCATCATGCCAACCACATGATGCCGTCTTGGTACAATATGGGGCTCATTTTCAAAACAAACAAAAAATGTCCAAAAAAACGTCATTAAGGATGGACGTTTTTCTCTCAAAAATGTCCACGTTGCGATTTCCAACACTCCGAATGTAGAGGTTTTTCTCCACAGTTCATCCAAATTTGGTGTGTTGGGTGGGACACGGGCAGCCCCCAAAAGATTGATGTTTTTCTGCAATAATGGAACAAAACAAAAATGTCTAGGGCCAAAATTAAGACCGTTTTGGCTAGACCTGTTTCAATCATGAATAAGCGACCAAATGTTGCCCTAAATTTATTTATTACATTTGTACCCCGCACTTTCCCACACAAGGCAGGCTCAATGCGGCTTACATAGTAACAATATAAAGAATTACAAAGTCATAAGCAGAATAAACAGTTTATCGTAAGCCTATCCTGATAGGGAAGCCGTCCCATCCCCTGTATCATCTTTGTCTCCCTTCTCTGCACCTTTTCCAATTCCACTATATTATGTCTTTTTTGAGGTGCAGCGACCAGAATTGAACACAATACTCGAGGTGCGGTCGCACCATGGAGCGATACAACGGCAGAATAATATCCTTATTTTTGTTTTCCATCCCTTTCCTAATGACACCCAACGTTCTATTCGCTTTCCTAGCCGCAGCAGCACATTGAGCAGAAGTTTTCAACGTATCAACAACGACGACACCTAGATCCCTTTCTCGGTCCGTGACTCCCAACGCTGAACCTTGCATGATGTAGTTATAGTTTGGGATCCTCTTTCCCACATGCATCACTTTGCACTTGTTCACATTAAACGTCATCTGCCATTTAGACACCCCCCCCCCCCCCAAAAAAAAAAAACCAGACCTTTTTCAGGTTTGAAAATGACTATGTTCGCCACTCGATTTTGGGATGTTTTTAGCAAAACATCCAAAATCGGACTTAAGACGCCCCTCCAAATGTTATAACCAAAAATATTGCGAACAGTATTTAACTTGCTAATTTTGCTCATTTCAATATTAAGATGTCTTCCCCGTCCGCTTGAAGAGAAGAGAGGGCCGTGGATGCTTTGGTGATGGCCCTTACCAGAGTGGTGCTGAGATGCAGCTCAGAAGAGGCGCTTTCTACTTTTCAGTCTGATGAAGGTGCTTTGTGACATCTGTTGAGTGACACCAGGAGTGGTAGTGAAGGAAGGGCTTATGAGGAAAGACTCAAAGATGCATAAAGAAAAATATATTTTTTTTTAAATAAGGAAAACCACTGCCAACACAACTAAATTAATGTATCATAATTTATTAACACAGAAGATATAATAGAGGGATCACATTACAGCATCTCTTGTTCAGGGATTCTGAACTATCCCATGTGCCCACCTTGTCCCCTTGAACTATGAAAACACAAAATTTCATTCAGATCCTGCTCAAAAGCTCCCCCAGGCTGCAGATGAGTGTATTGCAGCCTGCTTCTCTAGCAATGCTTCTCTCTGTCAATCAAACTATGGAGTTTCTGATTTGCTGAAGTATCTGTCCTTCACAAGAATTTTGTGGCTTTTCCGAATTGGGTTGGTGGTACTGCAGGAAGTAAGGAAACTAAGGAGTCCTTTTACAAAGAGGCGGAATGGGCTTAGCACCCCCCAGTGCACGTCATATTCGGCGCTACAAAAATATTTTTATTTTTGTAGCGCCAGTGTGTACCCGGTGGTAATCAGGCAAAATTTTGTAGCTGATAGGAGAAAAGGTGGTCACCTCAGATGACCTGTCTCAGGTAACAACTGTATCAGGAATGTTGGGAGGAGTAATCTCTAGGGGGCTTACGTCCCTACCCGTAACCTCCGCTCTCAAGACAAATCCCTCCTTTCAGTACCCTTCTCCACCACCGCCAACTCTAGGCTCCGCCCTTTCTGCCTCGCCTCACCCCATGCTTGGAATAAACTTCCTGAGCCCATACGCCAGGCCCCCCTCCCTGCCCATCTTCAAATCCTTGCTCAAAGCCCACCTCTTCAATGTCGCTTTCGGCACCTAATCACAACACCTCTACTCAGGAAATCTAGACTACCCCAACTTGACATTTCGTCCTTTAGATTGTAAGCTCTTCTGAGCAGGGAACGTCCTTAGTTATTAATTTGTACAGCGTTGCGTAACCCTAGTAGCGCTCTAGAAATGTTAAGTAGTAGTAGTAGTAGTAATGTTGGGAGGAGGGGGCTGGGGGAAGACCTGCCTCTGAAGGCAACCTTAAAAAGAGAATCATTCAGAATTTGGATGCCACCGGCATACAATGCCCAGTCCAGGCAACACTGAAAGGCACTGCTCTAGGCAGTAGACATCCGATTTCACAAGGTCTTACCCAACTGACAGCTCAGAGGTGTCACGTGACCATTCTCACAGCATCAGATGAAGAAGAGGCGTAGGGAAGTCCTGTATGAACATTTCAAGTTGTATTTTTCTTTGACATTTTTATTTAACGCATGATGAACATATTTGTCAGACAGCCAAGAAACTCTGCTGGGTACAGATTGCAGTTAAGACATGTACGATGAAGGAAGAGGGAAGAAAGGATTGTTTTCAAAGTTGATCCAGGAATCGTAAGGAAACAAAAGAGAAACTCAGGTGACCTTCAAACAACATACCCCATCCTCCGAGCAAAGTCGTGCAACCAGTTGAGTTTGTTCTAACTTTACACAAACAAAAGGAGGAAACTAACGAGATAACAAACAGGGTCAAACCAATGAGGTGAATTTCAGCCCATCAGCTGGTGTGGAAATGCCATTTCTGGTGAGGATGGTGGTGGTCACCTTAGCATGCAGGGTTGTAGGGGTAGGAGTTGACGTAAAGGGCCCACATATCAGGACTGTCTATCCTGTACTTGCATGTTTGAACGTAAGTTTTCTGTAATCCAATCCGTACTGCTAACAGCAATAAAAGTGGAATATAAATCTTGAAGTTACAGTAAAGTAGGCGATACCGCTGGAGCAATGGCCAGCTGTCAAAAATGGGGGCACAGCAGGTAGTGCAGAATTAATTAGCTAGAGATGCCCCCAAGGAGAGGTGGGGAACGTTCTATGAGGCTGCACTGCACATTACGTTAAGGTTCATGGTTCTCCAGAAATAAGGCTCATCAAGTAAATTGTAGGAAATTCCTTTTTGTTGGATTAACTTAATCAATTTGTGGTGAGCTTTCGAGAGCTGTGTTGATCAGGTCATGCTTCTGAAACGTCTTGCCATGAGACAGTACCAAAGGGTTTTTAACAAGATGCAGTTGGCAGTTGTTGATAACCATAGGAGCCAACTTTTCATAATTATTGGGGGGGGGGGGGGGGTTGCTAAGCTCGATGGAAATAACCTTTCCTTGGACACATACAAGGAATTTTCTCAATATTAGGGGTGCTCAAGCACCCACAGAGTCAGCTCCTGTACTGATAACAAGGATGT
This sequence comes from Microcaecilia unicolor, assembly GCF_901765095.1. NCBI lineage: Eukaryota > Metazoa > Chordata > Amphibia > Gymnophiona > Siphonopidae > Microcaecilia > Microcaecilia unicolor. The sequence continues at coordinate 266,078 of NW_021963043.1, read as the reverse complement.
GTGTGAGTCGGTTAGGATTATTATTTAGCTCCTGAGCACCTGGAACTCTGTGGGCTGGGTCTGGATTTGTAGATGTGACCCTCCCCTCACCCCGAAAAGTGCCTCTGCTTTAGGGTGGTAGGGGGAGGATTTTCAGGGAGGTCACTAAGACCACAAAAGTTGGGATTGCCAGCTTGGTAGGCGGACTTGGGCAGGGCCAGTTCATAAAAAGAGTGGTATTGAGAAGAACGTGGTCTTTGGTTGCCCACCCCCGCTGAGATTCAAGTACAGAGGGGGAAGTCTCAAACTTAAGGGGGAGGACTTCTGTGGCATACCATGGATGAAGCCCATGCCACAGAGCAGAGGGTGCCTGCTGGGAGTTCCCGACGTGGGAACAAGAAGAAGTTCCCAATGGGGAAAAGACACCCTGGGTAGGACAAGTGTGAGCGAGGGAGCCTCACTTCTAATAGGACATTCATTTGGTGTTTGGAGGAATCCCTGTGTGGGGGGACAGAAGTATAAGAGGAAACTGTGTTGGAGAAGATTAATGACTGTTTGCATTTCTTTTGGCGATTTGGAGATTATATCTGAAGCGGATCTGGAATTATTATATGCCCTGACTGTGTTGTGTTTTTGATGTGTTTTCTGAGTTGTTGTTAAAGTAAATCCGGTTGAAATTTAATCCCGACGACTGCTGGTTACTTTTTGAATGAGAATGGACTTAAGAGAACCCAGTGAAAGATTACTCTTCAGCCTACCCCCCGCCTGCGCCCAGCTCATTTGAGATACAAATCTGTTTTATGAGCCCTGGTCCTGGGTACCTGTTCCAGGGAGCTTAGCCAGCGGCCCAGAAGGAGGGGCAAGCCAGGGTTACAATAGGATATGCAGAAACTGCAAGTCCTAGTAAAAACAAAGATGCAGGGCCCCTCGTGCAATAGGGGTAAACCACTTGGGAGTCAGTTGTGAATTTGTTCCTCATCTCTCCTTCCTCTGTTTACAGATCCTTAGCTGAGATAGGAGTCAGCATCTCCATAGGGACTGACTGTAAGTACCTTCGCTGCCTTGCCTGGTATTCTTTGGGAGCAGAAGGACGTCTAGAGGTTTTACTCTTGAAGAGATACAAGTTTACCATATCTGAGGCTCACAAACCTATGGCTTTCTTAATCTATGTGAGAATGTAGAAATAATGGGGAAAGGGCCGGGGGACTGCTTTATATTAAGTACCCGCTTCACCTGTCTACCTCCTGTGTTTGACGAAACAAAGAAGTTCGGTAAACTCAAGGAGAATATCAAGAAGCCTTTAATGTAAACTTAAAGACTTCTTGACGTCCTCCTATTTGACTGACTATACATTTGTCCTTTAGATTGTAAGCTCCTTTGAGCAGGGACCGTCCCTCTATGTTAAATTGTACAGCGCTGCGTAACCCTAGTAGCGCTTTAGAAATGTCAAGTAGTAGTAGTAGTAGTCCTCCTTGAGTTTACCTCACTTGTTTGTCGCTCTCGTTTACGTGAGGTTTTTCCTCCTCCTTTTCTTGTTACCTCCTACGTTCAGCAAGATTGATTCTCCAGACAGGTTTACCAAAAAAAGAAACACACCTCATATTAGCCTTATTCTTTGAGATTAATTAGTGTTTTCTTCTTGAAAACCTGCACAATGTGTGTCTATAGGGAGTTTGTGGTTCTTAGACCCTCCCCCATTGGGAGATGTCATGAGAGCCACCAATCAGTTCACTCAAAGGCCACTACTTCCTGTTCTCTCCTCTGTCCTGGGAAGGTGCTCGAGGTCTAAGGTAGGAGACCCCATGCTTTCACAATTAGAGAGTTTTGTGGGAGTCCTCACTTAGAATGTGCACAAATTTGGAAACTCACTGGAGAAGTAGCTTCATGCCTGATCAGGGGATTTCGGGGGAGTTATTGGGTGGATTTTCCCTGCAAGGAACACATCTTCTGAGCTGCAGCATGTTTCGATTTCACAGGAGAGCCCCACTTTGTTTGTCAAGAGGTGTGCATGTTCTCTATATCTGGCATGCCCTGAGGATTAAACCTGCGGTGAGAGGAAAAGGGTCTTATTTCTCATGGAGTGTCTCCTAAGAGAGTAGTAAAGGCAGAAACCCCAAGGCAGGGGGGGGGAGGGGTAGTACAGTGACTGCTGGATTGAACTAACATTGCCTTCCTTCCTCCCTCCCTCCCCCTTCATTTTGCCACCTCAAGCAGGAAACATAGGGTAGGGCAGGGCCGCTGAGAGGGGGGGGCGGGGGGTGGGAATTCATTGGGCCCTGGCCTCCAAGAGGGGCCCGGCGCAGGGCTCTCTTTTTCTCCTGCTCCTGATGGGACCTGGGTGATCACGTCCCAACAGGAGCAGGAGAGAGAAAACTCCAGCACTGGGCCCCCCCCCCCCCTTGGAGGCTGGGGAGGACCCGGAGGAGCAGACACTGCAGGTCTTCCTCCAGGCGCTGCTCTTCACTCTGCCCGTTGCTTGCTAAGCGGCTACTTTTCCTCTCAGGCACGCATGCTCGGTTTTGAAACCAAGATGTCCTGAGAGAAAAAGGCAGGGGCAGGCAATCGGCAGAGTGAAGAGCAGCGCTGGAGGAAGACCCTCTTCTGCTGGTGGGGCCTCGGGATCCCCGACAGCCAAGGCATTTCAACTGCAGTTGCGGCGGCGATTCGGGGGGGGGGGGGCAGCAGCAGCGACGATCGTGGTGGTGGGGTGGCAGCGGACGATGATTGTGAGGGGGTGGCAGCGACGACAATCGTGGGGGGGGGGGGGGGGGGTGGCGGTCCTGCCCAGGTCCCGGAGGCGGTAGCTCTGTCCCGGGCCCAGTTCAGTCTCTCGGCGGCCCTGGGGTAGGGTTAGGGGATGGGATTTGATACAACACCTTTCTGTGGTTACAATCAAAGCAGTTTACATATTATATACAAGTACTTATTTTGTACCTGTGGCAATGGAGGGTTAAGTGACTTGCCCAGAGTCACAAGGAACTGCAGAGGGAATTACATAGTAACATAGTAGATGACAGCAGAAAAAGACCTGCACGGTCCATCCAGTCTGCCCAACAAGACAACTCATGTGTGCTACTTTTGTGTATACCCTACTTTGATTTGTACCTGTGCTCTTCAGGGCACAGACCGTATAAGTCTGCCCAGCGCTATCCCTGCCTCCCAACCTCCAGTCCCGCCTACCACTACCGGCTCTGCTATCCAATCTCGGTTAAGCTTCTGGGGATCCCTTCCTTCTGAACAAGATTCCTTTATGTTTATCCCACGCATGTTTGAATTCCGTTACCGTTTTCCTCTCCACCACCTCCCGCGGGAGGGCATTCCAAGCATCCACCACTCTCTCCGTGAAGAAATACTTCCTGACATTTTTCTTGAGTCTGCCCCCCTTCAATCTCATTTCATGTCCTCTCGTTCTACCGCCTTCTCCTGGTTCTCAGGCCACTGCACTAACCATTAAGCTACTCCTCAGTATAAAGTATGTTCTCATGGCATGTGTATTTCTGCAGGGGGGTGGGGGGTTGTTAGGTTAGGAGCATTGCACACTGCTTAGTCAACTGTCTCCAGAAACATGAACCCAATCAGGAACTATGGCTGGGCCGGCATGGGGGGAGGATGCAAGTGCAAGCAAGGCAACCCCTCTAGACCCCCATGGCTATAGAGGACGGTGCCTGCCAATAGGCTTTGGTGCCCCTTCTCAAATCCTTCCTTGGACCCTGGCATCTCTAGCATAACACTGTACTGCATGTGTCACCCCTTTAGTGGCGTTGACAGGCAAGTGCTTCTGGTCTCACACTCAAATGGGACCCTTTCTTCTGCTTCAGATGAAAAAAATGAAACTGGAACACTATGGTCCCCACATAGTAAATGACGGCAGATGAAGCCCTGTACAGTCCATCCAATCTGCCCAACAAGATAAACCCATTTTAGATGGTATGGGATATTTTATACCCAAGTTTGATTTGTCCCTGTCTTTCTCAGGGCACAGACCGTAGAAGTCTGCCCAGCACTTTCTTGTACTAAAGGTCCTGAAGCTAACATCGAAGCCCCTTAAAATTTACACTCAAGCCCATCCCTATCTATTCAGTCACGATCAGGGCGTAGACCGTAGAAGTCTGCCGAGCACTCTTCTTGTACTAAAAGTTCTGAAGATTCTGGAATCCTAAAGAGTTACAAGATTCCCATGGTCCATCCAATCTGCCCAACAAGATAAACTCATTTACATGGTATGTGATACTTTATATGTATACCTGCGTTTCATTTGTCCGTGCCTCTCTCAGGGCACAGACCGTAGAAGTCTACCCAGCACTGTTCTTGTACTAAGTTCTGAAGCTAACATCGAAGCCCCTTAAAATTTACACTCCAGCCCATCCCTATCTATTCAGTCACGACCAAGGCATAGACTGTAGAAGTCTGCCCAGCTCCCGTTTTGTTTCCCAATTACCGGCGTCGCCACCCAAACTCCGCTAAGACTCCATGGAACCATTCCTTCTAAACCGGCTTCCTTTGTGTTTAACCCACGCACGTTTGCATTCCATTACCGTTTTCATCTCCACCACCTCCCGCGGGAGGGCAGATATCCACCACCCTCTCTGTGAAAAAATACTTCCTGTCATTAGTCCTGAGTCTGCCCCCCTTCAACCTCAATTCATGTCCTCTAGTTCTACCGCCTTCCCGTCTCCGAAAAAGGTTCATTTGCGGATTAATACCTTTCAAATATTTGAATGTCTGTATCATGTCACCCTATATCTCAACGGCACTTACAGGCACTTCCCCCTCTACTAGAGGCCCAATACCGATCACCTGCTTTTGGACCAGAACCTCTGCAGCACCTGTTCTGTGGTTAGAAACTGGCCCTTGGGGAATTGGAACATAAAATGATTTGAGCAGGGGCACCAGGAGTCACATCCCAGGACCTCCCTGACAAACAAGATTTGGCTGGGTGAAATGACTCTTTTTATCATTCAAATAATGTTATGTTTCTCTTTTATGTTAATAGGAAACAGATTCCTAACTTCGCCCATTCAGAGGTTTATCCAACAAGGATAAACTATGATCAATAAAGGTGCCAGATCGCCACAACATCACCGACATCTTTCAGAAAGTTACGACGACAAACGGGACCGAAGGCTAGTGACCCACGAGATCCTGAGAAGCCGTGTCAACGTTACCTCGTGTCGCCATGTGGGCAAATCTGTGAACAAAGACCACACGAGCCAAGCCGGGAGCCCCCGCCAAAGGAATTTTTCAAGAGAAGAAATCTAAGTACAGATGATGAAGGAAGGAAAATCAGATTTCTCGGCAGGACCCTGAATCCCCCCAGCCATGAAGACATTCTCAGAGACACGGCAGAACGGAGATTTCATGGACCTACAGTAGTTAAAAAGGTAACAAACCATACCGTGGATTCTGCTTAACTTGTCCATTTAGTTCTAATGACAACTCTTTCCAAAACTATTGCGATCTCTGTGATAAGACACAAATCATCCTTTTTTTTTTCCTGTAGGTAAACTGAGCACTTTTCTAATACAAAATTTTTTTTCCCACAAAATAAAAATTAACAAATGAAAAAGAAAAATTGACGATGGTATATATAAACCAGAGTAGTAGGTATATAAGAATAAAGACTCATAGATATCTTGAATTTGTGTTGAATTAGTAAGAGATATATTTATATTTTGTGTATTCCCTATTTCTCTATATATATTGGGGTTAACTTTTCAGGCCTTTTTTTCCCCCTTCTCATTATTCTCAGCTATCCTGGGATTCCAGCAAGCCCCTCTTCTGTTACCCACACGCCTTGCGTACACTGAATAATATTTCCCGGAGTTTTAACGTTCATTCCTCTGGTACATCAAACATGGAGCTCGTCGCCAAAGGAGGTCTGAAAAGAGACAGAGGTAAGGTCTGTTCTCAGGGCTTCATGTTCCACTGCAAAACATCTTGAATGTCTTAAGATGTCGGCAAAGGCCTCTCTGGTACTATGTAAGCCACATTGAGCCTACAAATAGGTGGGAAAATGTGGGATACAAATGTAACAAACAAACAAGTAAGACTGGAGAACCATGGAGCAGGCCTTGGGACTACGAGCTGGGCAACTGAGATCTCAGTAAAAAAAAAAAAAAAAATTCAGATAACCTGAGGTTGGAGCTAATAAGTTCCCCTGAACTGTTTAATAAAGTTTATAGATTCTGACTTTGTTTTTTTTTAAGATCCTGCCCATCTCAAGCATCTGTTGCTTGACTAAAAATCAGTGGCGTAGCCAAGGGTGGGCCCAGGCCCACCCACTTTAGGTTCAGGCCCACCAAGTAGCAGCACACCTATAATGTGGCTGGCAGGGACCCCAAGCCCCACCAGCCCAAAACTCCCAACAACTGTTTGCTGCCGGTGAAAATCTGCTATTTAAAAGGTATACGGGGGAGAGGGGATGTTTGAAAGACTATATGGCATGCAGGCGAGAGAGGGAGAAACCAAATCACTTGTAGGACAAGGCGGAGTTCTGCCTACCTACCTTGGGTCCAGGCCCACCCAAACTTGGGTGTCTGGCTACGCCCCTGCTAAAAATAAATAAGTAATGATGTTAAGTATTAGTTTTTCTGTGAGGGAATTAGTTCAAATAGGGTCTAAGGGAAATGCCAGGTAATATTGTGGAATAATATTGATTGCTTAGTAGTTTTATTTTTTATTTTTACAAGATCTCTTAGGGGTCCTTTTAATAAGATGTGGTAAAAGGGGGCCTGCGCTAACTCAGCCCGTTTTTTTTGATGCACGCTGAAGACCCCCTTTTACCACAGCGGGTAAAAGGCTGTCCATTTTGGGGAAAATAAAATGGCTGTGCGGTAAGTGAACCGCTTACCGCACGGCCGCTTCGGTGGAGAGCCTTTACCGCCATACATTGAGATGGCAGTAGGGGCTCCCACGCTAACCACTTAAATTCTGACGCTACAAAGATTTTGTAGCGCTAGAAATGGCAAGTGCTAGGGGTGGGAACTACCATCAGGCGTTTGAGGTAGCCCGGCAGTAGTTCCGGATTGGCTTCGTAAAAGGGCCCCTCTATGTCCCTGTTGATCTGGGCTTAAATTCGTTGCCAGAGAATGTGGTAAAAGGAGTTAGCTTAGCAGGGTTTAAAAAAAAAGATTTGGATAATTTCCTAAAAGAAAAGGCCATAAGCTTGGGAAAATCCACTGCTTATTTCTAGGATAAGCAGCATAAAATGTTTTACTCTTTTGGGATCTTGTGAGAGGTACTTGTGACCTGGATTGGCCACAGCTGGAAACAGGATACTGGGCTTGATGGACCTTTCGTCTGTCCCAGTATGGCAATGCTCCTGTTCTTGTTTCCTGTTTTCTGCGTTATTTGAACATGAAAATATATTAATAAGAAAAATAATGTTCAGACATGAAGCTGTGTATTGCATTGCTATTAATGGGGTTGGCGGCTTCAAGGACCGAGAAGATGATTGGGTGACTCTTTAGTATCCAAAGATAGTCATCATGGTTAGTAAAAAAAAAAAAGACTGGCATCCATAAACCAAAATAAATCCACAGAGACTAGTTCTGTCACTGTAAGTCTATTAGTGGTTCCATAAAACCAAAAAACGTGTGTGTGATAAAGGGCAACAGAACTTAGGAAATCCCATAACCACCTATTTTGACTTTATATGGGAAGAGACCCACCATTAAGTCCAAACCTCAAAGTACAAATTCAATCACTTGCCCAATTTTTATGCGCATATTACATTTTTTATAGAGCCAAAAATTGTCCAATAATAATATTTTATGGGCCAGATATTGAAAACCATTTAACCGGGCAGCAGAGGCTCCAGCAGCTAAATGACGCTGAACACCCTGGCCACTGATTAGCAACACTTAACTGAGCAGTACCATCGGATACTGATCTGTCTGCTGCAGCACTGTCTGGTTATTATCAACTACAGAAACTGAAGAGGGGGGGGGGGGGTGGAATCACACATGCAACAGCTATGATATAGAAGCAATCCACAAAAATAACTAAGAAATACGAACAAATGAAAAATTGACCGACATCTCACACTCAAAGCCATGCAAAAAATACAGCAAAGAAAATGTTCCACTCAATGTGGGAACTCAAAAGAATAAAACCTTTCTTCCCAAGGGAAATATTCCGCAGCCTGGTACAATCAATTGTGCTAAGCCACCTAGATTACTGCAATGCAATCTATGCCGGATGCAAAGAACAAATCCTTAAGAAACTCCAAACTGCCCAAAACACAGCAGCCAGACTCATATTTGGAAAAACGAAATACGAAAACGCCAAACCCCTAAGAGAAAAACTACACTGGCTCCCACTAAAACAACGAATTGGGTTCAAAGTTTGCACCCTGGTCCACAAAATCATTCACGGTGAAGCCCCGACCCACATGACAGACCTCATAGCCCTGCCAACTAGAAAGACAAAAAGATCAGCACGCACATTCTTGAATCTCCACTACCCCAGCTGTAAAGGACTTAAATATAAATCCACATATGCATCCAGTTTCTCCTACATAAGTGCGCAACTATGGAACGCACTACCAAAGGCCATAAAAACTGTGCATGACCTAACAATCTTCCGAAAACTACTGAAAACCAACTTGTTCAAGAAGGCATACCATAATGATCCATCCTAAATACTAGATACAGTGGTGGAAATAAGTATTTGATCCCTTGCTGATTTTGTAAGTTTGCCCACTGACAAAGACATGAGCAGCCCATAATTGAAGGGTAGGTTATTGGTAACAGTGAGAGATAGCACATCACAAATTAAATCCGGAAAATCACATTGTGGAAAGTATATGAATTTATTTGCATTCTGCAGAGGGAAATAAGTATTTAATCCCTCTGGCAAACAAGACCTAATACTTGGTGGCAAAACCCTTGTTGGCAAGCACAGCGGTCAGACGTCTTCTGTAGTTGATGATGAGGTTTGCACACATGTCAGGAGGAATTTTGGTCCACTCCTCTTTGCAGATCATCTCTAAATCATTAAGAGTTCTGGGCTGTCGCTTGGCAACTCGCAGCTTCAGCTCCCTCCATAAGTTTTCAATGGGATTAAGGTCTGGTGACTGGCTAGGCCACTCCATGACCCTAATGTGCTTCTTCCTGAGCCACTCCTTTGTTGCCTTGGCTGTATGTTTTGGGTCATTGTCGTGCTGGAAGACCCAGCCACGACCCATTTTTAAGGCCCTGGCGGAGGGAAGGAGGTTGTCACTCAGAATTGTACGGTACATGGCCCCATCCATTCTCCCATTGATGCGGTGAAGTAGTCCTGTGCCCTTAGCAGAGAAACACCCCCAAAACATAACATTTCCACCTCCATGCTTGACAGTGGGGACGGTGTTCTTTGGGTCATAGGCAGCATTTCTCTTCCTCCAAACACGGCGAGTTGAGTTCATGCCAAAGAGCTCAATTTTTGTCTCATCTGACCACAGCACCTTCTCCCAATCACTCTCGGCATCATCCAGGTGTTCACTGGCAAACTTCAGACGGGCCGTCACATGTGCCTTCCGGAGCAGGGGGACCTTGCGGGCACTGCAGGATTGCAATCCGTTATGTCGTAATGTGTTACCAATGGTTTTTGTGGTGACAGTGGTCCCAGCTGCCTTGAGATCATTGACAAGTTCCCCCCTTGTAGTTGTAGGCTGATTTCTAACCTTCCTCATGATCAAGGATACCCCACGAGGTGAGATTTTGCGTGGAGCCCCAGATCTTTGTCGATTGACAGTCATTTTGTACTTCTTCCATTTTCTTACTATGGCACCAACAGTTGTCTCCTTCTCGCCCAGCGTCTTACTGATGGTTTTGTAGCCCATTCCAGCCTTGTGCAGGTGTATGATCTTGTCCCTGACATCCTTAGACAGCTCCTTGCTCTTGGCCATTTTGTAGAGGTTAGAGTCTGACTGATTCACTGAGTCTGTGGACAGGTGTCTTTCATACAGGTGACCATTGCCGACAGCTGTCTGTCATGCAGGTAACGAGTTGATTTGGAGCATCTACCTGGTCTGTAGGGGCCAGATCTCTTACTGGTTGGTGGGGGATCAAATACTTATTTCCCTCTGCAGAATGCAAATAAATTCATATACTTTCCACAATGTGATTTTCCGGATTTAATTTGTGATGTGCTATCTCTCACTGTTACCAATAACCTACCCTTCAATTATGGGCTGCTCATGTCTTTGTCAGTGGGCAAACTTACAAAATCAGCAAGGGATCAAATACTTATTTCCACCACTGTAACTAGACTCTACATGAACTAGACGAAACTGAACTCTTTACACTGATAACCTTCGTTGCTACTACTTGTTGATAATTGAGGGGTCCCGAGCCCCCCAAGAAGGCTGGAGTGACCTTAAATCTGACTCCATCTCTAAATAGCACTAGTACTGGGGTAATCAGGGAGTTGTGCAGTTCTAAAAGGAATTGCCACTGAGAGAGACGTTAGATCTAAGGGACCCGCATTAGTCCGCCTCTCAGCACTGGCAAGGAATAGATACCAGCCTTATGACAAACTGGATTTAGGTTACAAGTTATACAATGCAGTGAATGATAGCCTGATATAGCAAAAGCATTTATACTTACAGCCTTTCATCATTAAGTGAAGCCCACAAATCATCATTTGGAATGAGGAGTTTATTTGCCAAGGTATAAGTCAAATCAGTGATTGGCAACAGGCATGTACAATCAATTAATTATAGGAATATGATAAGCTGCAAACAGGTGTGTTAATTATTTCCTACTCTTTTATAATTTCTTTTACCAATTAGAGGTTTTACAAGGGAAAGCAATTAGGTAATTTGTCAATTCTGCTGGACACATTGGTTTCCCTTGGAGAGAGAGTGCCAACCCTTTTCTCTCTAGCTTAAACCAGGAAAAACCCTGATTTTTATAGGTGCCCTCAGGATATGGGTAATATGACAGTAGATATAACTGATTGGATCTATGCTAATGTCATGGTTGTCACTGATTGGCTCATGCTAATGAGTAGCTTCTATCTTACTAACATGGTTTTGTCTTTAGCTCACGTGACCACAAATCTTAAGCAAGACCCTGCTCACAGGAAAGTCTCCCTCCTCTCTTGAACAGCTAGTTCCCTATTTTCTCTGCACCTGGCATGACTCACTCATTGCTCAACTTGTTTTTCTAACTTACATTAGAGAGAAAATTCCACTTTGTTACAGATACAGCTTCCATTTTGTGTTGAAATCCTCCATTTTGTTTCCATATCTATTAACTTTTCCTAATTTAGCTTATTTAGGCCTCAATCTGGGCTACAAAGTAGGCCATACTTTTCCAGTAAGCTCCCAGTTGTGTCAGCCATCAGATTTCTGACTCAGCCAAGGTCTGTAATAGCCTGAGCTCTGTGACTGGGCCCGCCACCATTCCAGTGGGGGGGTCTCTAGCTGTACCATAATTATACATTCCCCACTTGTCACCCCCTCTGGGGAAGGGTGACACACAGCTCGTCAAGCTTGTCATCATCCATTCCAGAAGGTGGCAAGCTATCAAACGAGGGGGCGAGTTTTGGTCTTACAAATTGCTAGAAGGTATGGTGCGAGATAGGAAACTTCATTCTCAGGTGATATATTATTTGGGCATATGGAATTCCCTTTATATTACCCAATCCCTTGGGCCTTAATCCTGATGTCATCTCTCTTGAGACTTACTCAAACCTGTAGTGAGAAAGGTTTTATGAATGGGACAAGGAGGACAAAGCCGTAGCGGAGAAATTAAACGAATTCTTTGCTTCGGTCTTCACCGAGGAGGATTTGGGGGGGACACCGGTGCCGGAAAGAATATTTGAAGCGGGGGAATCGGAGAAACTAAACAAATTCTCTGTAACCTTGGAGGATGTAATGGGTCAGTTCAGCAAGCTGAAGAGTAGTAAATCACCGGGACCTGATGGTATTCATCCCAGAGTATTAATAGAACTAAAAAATGAACTTGCGGAGCTACTGTTAGAAATATGCAATCTGTCCCTAAAATCGAGTGTAATACCGGAAGACTGGAGGGTAGCCAATGTTACTCCGATTTTTAAGAAGGGTTCCAGAGGAGATCCGGGAAATTATAGACCGGTGAGTCTGACGTCGGTGCCGGGCAAGATGGTGGAGGCTATTATTAAGAATAAAATTGCAGAGCATATACAAAAACATGGACTGATGAGACAAAGTCAGCACGGATTTAGTGAAGGGAAGTCTTGCCTCACCAATCTAATGCATTTTTTTGAGGGGGTAAGCAAACATGTGGACAATGGGGAGCCGGTTGATATTGTATATCTGGATTTTCAGAAGGCGTTTGACAAAGTGCCGCACGAAAGACTCCTGAAGAAATTGCAGAGTCATGGAATCGGAGGTAGGGTATTATTATGGATTAAGAACTGGTTGAAAGATAGGAAGCAGAGAGTAGGATTGCGTGGCCAGTATTCTCAGTGGAGGAGGGTAGTTAGTGGGGTCCCGCAGGGGTCTGTGCTGGGTCCGTTGCTTTTTAATGTATTTATAAATGACCTAGAGATGGGAATAACTAGTGAGGTAATTAAATTCGCCGATGACACAAAATTATTCAGGGTCGTCAAGTCGCAGGAGGAATGTGAACGATTACAGGAGGACCTTGCGAGACTGGGAGAATGGGCGTGCAAGTGGCAGATGAAGTTCAATGTTGACAAGTGCAAAGTGATGCATGTGGGTAAGAGGAACCCGAATTATAGCTACGTCTTGCAAGGTTCCGCGTTAGGAGTTACGGATCAAGAAAGGGATCTGGGTGTCGTCGTCGATGATACGCTGAAACCTTCTGCTCAGTGTGCTGCTGCGGCTAGGAAAGCGAATAGAATGTTGGGTGTTATTAAGAAGGGTATGGAGTCCAGGTGTGCGGATGTTATAATGCCGTTGTATCGCTCCATGGTGCGACCGCACCTGGAGTATTGTGTTCAGTACTGGTCTCCGTATCTCAAAAAAGATATAGTAGAATTGGAAAAGGTACAGCGAAGGGCGACGAAAATGATAGTGGGGATGGGACGACTTTCCTATGAAGAGAGGCTGAGAAGGCTAGGGCTTTTCAGCTTGGAGAAGAGACGGCTGAGGGGAGATATGATAGAAGTGTATAAAATAATGAGTGGAATGGATCGGGTGGATGTGAAGCGACTGTTCACGCTATCCAAAAATACTAGGACTAGAGGGCATGAGTTGAAGCTACAGTGTGGTAAATTTAAAACGAATCGGAGAAAATTTTTCTTCACCCAACGTGTAATTAGACTCTGGAATTCATTGCCGGAGAACGTGGTACGGGCGGTTAGCTTGACGGAGTTTAAAAAGGGGTTAGATAGATTCCTAAAGGACAAGTCCATAGACCGCTATTAAATGGACTGGAAAAATTCCTCATTTTTAGGTACAACTTGTCTGGAATGTTTTTACGTTTGGGGAGCGTGCCAGGTGCCCTTGACCTGGATTGGCCACTGTCGGTGACAGGATGCTGGGCTAGATGGACCTTTGGTCTTTCCCAGTATGGCACTACTTATGTACTTATGTACTTATGAGTTCATCTACAAAATCTCATGAAGTATCGGTATGTGGGTAATAGCAATTTCAGGTGGATCGTACTAATAAACACTTTCAGGTCTTTCTATGGCTTCTATTGTATCTGTAGCATAGTGCATGGGGAGATAATCTAATGTATCTGTCTCAGTGGTCTTGGGAAGGAACAGTGGTTTTGATTAAGCATTGTTATGGGCTCAACAAATATATGGTTAGTACTCTGATTGCAGGTTGTAGGTATTTAAATTACATAAACAGAAATAACGGGGAAACTCTTAGAAAAACAATTAGAACAATAAAGGAAATAATAGGAAAATAAAAATAAAACCTTTTCAATATATAGACAGGATTACTGCTAAACTGAAAATAAAACAAAATATGAGTCTATAATGTCCATAAACAGCAACTGTAAATCTCAAATGAAGTATCAGTTCTGAATTCTCTTTCATCGATCATGGTTGAGGCGGTGGAAGCGCTGAAGAATCTGGACGGAGATCTGGAAGATCTAACAGGGCTGGATTTTCACAGCAACTTGGGCAAGGAATCAGTAGAAGTGACAGTCTTAATACTAGGAATTGGGATTTGCAGAATGTATCCCCACTTCTGGCTTGCATAGTGTGCAAGACAGATTGGTAATTACTACGAAGAGATGATCAAATAACAATAGTTAAGTATATGGAACAAAAGAAAAGAGTACAAAAAAAACCAACAATAAAAATTAATTGTTCGAGTTATTGATGTATGGAGGGTCAGGAATATGGTGAACAAAAATAGTCAAAAGGCACGGGCAATGCGTTGCAATCTATCGCCAGTAGGTATGAAATCTTCACCTGTGATGACTACCATTCACCAAGGGTTGGGCCCTCAGCTGCAGGAGGCCAGCAGGACTTACGAGTTAGATTCTTCAGAAAGAAGGGTAGCTTAGGAAATAGTCATAGTCAAAGCAGAAGACTAATGTGCAGAAATTTTAAATTCATAACTAGTGCAGGTGATGGAAGTATCTTCTGGAATCACGGTCGCAGTCTGTTGTAACAGAGAGCTCATACGTAAAGTGCCATGTAGGTTCTGGAAAAGATGAGCCTGCAAAAATATTTAATACAGCAGAATATTGAAGAGCATAACCAAGAAGATCTAAATTAATGACATCATTTGGACAAAAGAAAATTCTCATTGGAGAAGTTAGCACTTCTTTTTCTTGCCAGAGGTCAGTTGTAGCAGAAGTACCAAACTGGAATAGAGGCGGTAGATCAGGAATTGGATTAGCAGTTTTCACTCAACCTACAGGACTTAATAAATAGAGATGAGATACGAGTAATGCCTAGTAGTTAAATCTTAGCACAGGATCATTAGAAAGAAAAGTCAAAGAATGCATTGTTAGTTCCTTGGGACACCAGTAGGTGGAGCATAGTCTCAAAATATAAAATCACAAGTTACAAGTAGAAAACAAAACATTTTTCTCTGTAGATTAGATGTTGCTGGCACAGAAAGTCAGCAGAGTCTGAGGAAACATTGTGGTCAGAGTCTACTCCAGGAAAATATAACCTTTAATATGATATTTAGATAACTAGACTCTACATGAACTAGACGAAACTGAACTCTTTACACTGATAACCTTCGTTGCTACTACTGAAAGTTACGCAATACGCACTATCACTTTATTTCTCATGCCGAAATGAACTTTCTATAGCTGATTATCTAACTTATTTTATAATTCATTCTATCACTCAGGAACTTCAAGGCAATACCACTTTGTATTTTACTATACCATTTATGCGCCTTAATGCAATACTATTTGAAAGGTATTAATCCGCAAATGAACCTTTTCCGGAGATGGGAAGATGGTAGAACGAGAGGACATGAAATGAGATTGAAGGGGGGCAGACTCAAGAAAAATGTCAGGAAGTATTTTTTCACGGAGAGAGTAGTGGATGCTTGGAATGCCCTCCCGCGGGAGGTGGTGGAAATGAAAACGGTAACGGAATTTAAACATGCGTGGGATAAGCATAAAGGAATCCTGTGCCGAAGGAATGGATCCTCAGGAGCTTAGTCAAGATCGGGAGGCGGAGCTGGTGGTTGGGAGGCGGGTATAGTGCTGGGCAGACTTATACGGTCTGTGCCAGAGCCGGTGGTGGGAAGCGGGGCTGGTGGTTGGGAGGCGGGGATAGTGCTGGGCAGACTTATACAGTCTGTGACAGAGCCGGTGGTGGGAGGCAGGGATAGTGCTGGGCAGACTTATACGGTCTGTGACAGAGCCGGTGGTGGGAGGCGGGGCTGGTGGTTGGGAGGCGGGGATAGTGCTGGGCAGACTTATACAGTCTGTGCCAGAGCCGGTGGTTGGGAGGCAGGGCTGGTGGTTGGGAGGCGGGGATAGTGCTGGGCAGACTTATACGGTCTGTGCCAGAGCCGGTGGTTGGGAGGCGGGGCTGGTGGTTGGGAGGCGGGGATAGTGCTGGACAGACTTGTACAGTCTGTGCCAGAGCCGGTGGTTGGGAGGCAGGGCTGGTGGTTGGGAGGTGAGGATAGTGCTGGGCAGACTTATACGGTCTGTGCCAGAGCCGGTGGTTGGGAGGCGGGGATAGTGCTGGGCAGACTTATACGGTCTGTGCCCTGAAGAGCACAGGTACAAATCAAAGTAGGGTATACACAAAAAGCAGCAAATATGAGTTATCTTGTTGGGCAGACTGGATGGACCGTGCAGGTCTTTTTCTGCCGTCATCTACTATGTTACTACTTGTAATTCTCTATCCGGAAATGGCGATCGCCATTACGGCATAATGTAAGCCACATTGAGCCTGCAAATTGGTGGGAAAATGTGGGATGCAAATGCAACAAATAAATAAAATTTATTTGTTACATTTATATCCCACATTTTCCCACTTATTTGCAGGCTCAATGTGGCTTACATAGCACCGGAGGGGCATTCTCAGACTTCGGTATGAACAAATACAAAGTGATGTTATGGTAAAAAAGGTTCATATGGAACAGATACATTAGAGAATCGTAGAGCGGAAGAGTTATGCCATTGCGTGCTTTGGTTTCGTTGTGTTGGATCGGTAGGGTAAAGTTAAAGGAAGGAAAAGCCTCAAAGACGCTCAAACCCTACTGGTTTACAAACCCTTCTGGGTTACAAAGAGCGGTCTTCATCAGGTCTTCATCATTGGCAAAAGCCTTCCAAGAGCTCGGTCTGATGCTCGGTAGTGCTCAAAACTACTCAAGATTAATTTTGAATATTTTTATAAGAATTAATAGAATTTAATAGAGCAACTTATCTTTAGAGCTCTAAAGCAACTTCAGTTGGATGTCAGAAAAATGATGACTTGCCCCCCGTGCCAACGGTAGCCAGCATTTCATAAAAACTGCGTCAGGGTCCAGCTGGCAAGTATGTTAAACAAAAGCGCATCCAACAAGTCATCTGGTGGTAATTCCGGCTTAGCATGCGGTAAGCCCGTGTTGGGTCTACCGACGCTTTGTAAAAGGGCCTCTGTGTTTGTTAAGGACCGAGGAGTCCCCTGCACATGAAAATACATTCAATGGTGAGGCGCGGACTTGAAGCAGCTGGGCGCTGTAGGAGGTTCCATGCCCCGTATCAACTTGTTTGATGCATCAGCTCCTTTGATTTCTTGCACGCGTATAAGAATGCGTACTGTTCTGTTGCAATCACCTTGTTTTTCTTCATTTGTTTATCACACAGTAGGAACCTAGGCCCAGATACACAAAACCTAACGAGCCCACAACTTGCGTTTTAAACTGGTTCCAGCCAGTTTAAAATGCAAGTAGTTCACCCTGGGCATGCACTAAGGGCATTTTCTCTGCCACGGTAGCAGGCAACGAAAACGGAATGCAAATGATTGAAAAGCTATTATAATGAGCTGCAGTACCGTTGCAGCCCATTATAATCAGATGCACTACCGTTTTTCCGATTCCCTTACCGTAAGAACCCTAACGAGATGTCTGACCTCTTGTTAGGGCTCCTGTGAGGGAATCGGAAAGAAAAAGGGCCCCCAAAAAAGGTAAAAAAGAAAAAAAAAAAAAGCAGGGAGCGCATGTGAGGAGCGTCCTTTAAGGACGTACTCTCCCTGCGCTTGTGAGAGACTTTTTTTTCGCAGTTTTTTGCTCTGCCGGCGCTCGTGTTTTTTTCCCCCCCTTCTATTGATTAGTCTTCGCCACCCCACTTACCCCTCCACAGCGAAATTTTTCTATTTTCCTGGTTGCCAGAGAATCGGGACGTCCCTTTAGATTAGGCTCCTCTTCCTGGTCTCTTCAGCCAATCAGAGCGCGTTTCGCTGACAACAGCCAGCTAAGCCCGCTTTGATTGGCTGAAGAGACCAGGAAGAGGAGCCTAATCTAAACGGACGTCCCGATTCTCTGACTCAGGTACCGAAGGACTAGAGAATGCAAGTGAGCTACAACGAGTAGCTCATTTGCATTCCCTATCGTTGATGCATTCCCGTTCCCTACCGATTCGCTATGGAATCGGTAGGGAACGGGAATTACCAATGTCTTTAATGCATCTGGGCCCTAGTTTCTTCTGTGTTTGTGCGACTCGGACACCTTCTGGCTTTTTCCGAGTCTATTAGACTAAGAGTGGGAACAGGATCAGCTCTTCAAAACAGGCCAAGGACACTCCATGTGTTGTTGAAAAATTTTATTTGGTGATGACTTGACACCGTACCGTGAATCAGCACCTACATGCCTGCCTCAGGAGTCTTAATGAAAATTCTCAACAATTTGCATAGATTTCCATAGACGCATCTTTGAAAATGAGCAGGAACTGGTCCTTATAAAGACCGTTGGTAAACAGAGTCATGGAATCGGAGGTAGGGTATTATTATGGATTAAGAACTGGTTGAAAGATAGGAAGCAGAGAGTAGGATTGCGTGGCCAGTATTCTCAGTGGAGGAGGGTAGTTAGTGGGGTCCCGCAGGGGTCTGTGCTGGGTCCGTTGCTTTTTAATGTATTTATAAATGACCTAGAGATGGGAATAACTAGTGAGGTAATTAAATTCGCCGATGACACAAAATTATTCAGGGTCGTCAAGTCGCAGGAGGAATGTGAACGATTACAGGAGGACCTTGCGAGACTGGGAGAATGGGCGTGCAAGTGGCAGATGAAGTTCAATGTTGACAAGTGCAAAGTGATGCATGTGGGTAAGAGGAACCCGAATTATAGCTACGTCTTGCAAGGTTCCGCGTTAGGAGTTACGGATCAAGAAAGGGATCTGGGTGTCGTCGTCGATGATACGCTGAAACCTTCTGCTCAGTGTGCTGCTGCGGCTAGGAAAGCGAATAGAATGTTGGGTGTTATTAGGAAGGGTATGGAGTCCAGGTGTGCGGATGTTATAATGCCGTTGTATCGCTCCATGGTGCGACCGCACCTGGAGTATTGTGTTCAGTACTGGTCTCCGTATCTCAAAAAAGATATAGTAGAATTGGAAAAGGTACAGCGAAGGGCGACGAAAATGATAGTGGGGATGGGACGACTTTCCTATGAAGAGAGGCTGAGAAGGCTAGGGCTTTTCAGCTTGGAGAAGAGACGGCTGAGGGGAGATATGATAGAAGTGTATAAAATAATGAGTGGAATGGATCGGGTGGATGTGAAGCGACTGTTCACGCTATCCAAAATACTAGGACTAGAGGGCATGAGTTGAAGCTACAGTGTGGTAAATTTAAAACGAATCGGAGAAAATTTTTCTTCACCCAACGTGTAATTAGACTCTGGAATTCATTGCCGGAGAACGTGGTACGGGCGGTTAGCTTGACGGAGTTTAAAAAGGGGTTAGATAGATTCCTAAAGGACAAGTCCATAGACCGCTATTAAATGGACTGGAAAAATTCCTCATTTTTAGGTATAACTTGTCTGGAATGTTTTTACGTTTGGGGAGCGTGCCAGGTGCCCTTGACCTGGATTGGCCACTGTCGGTGACAGGATGCTGGGCTAGATGGACCTTTGGTCTTTCCCAGTATGGCACTACTTATGTACTTATGTACTTATGTAGATGAAACGTGTCACTCGTGGATGCCACTAGAGTCTATAACGGCTGGTTTTATGGTTACTAAATGCCATTCGCTGAGAACTAACGCTAAATTACTAAGATTTGGGATTCTAGCTGGCTTTGATGTTCTCCTGTGGTTCAGCATAAGAATTATCCAGACATGATGATGTCGAATGGATTTCCAAGACCACACAAGTGCCTTCTGCAGATAGGCACAGATCGGGGCATTTATTTTGAGGGGGAAGAGGGGACATCAATCCTTGTAAATTTGGTGATGAAATTTTCCATTTCTTGGGGTGCCGACTGGCTGTTTTTTGGCTGCAAGGACTGGTGCTCAGGTTTCAGCAAACGGGTCTCATTTTCTGGACTGCTATCATGAATATTCCTGAAGAGATTTGCACACGTGAATTCTAGTTTGTGGTGAATTTATGAATCCTAGGTATGCAAAATAAATAGCATATCAGTGACTCGGGAGGCCCGTCCCCGTGCAGCTCCCCTAGCTGAAGTGGGACATCCTTGTCTTATAAGCTGGGTTCCTCAGATTTCTCCCATATGTTACGTTTCCTGCCCTCTCTCAACATTTAAGTAATATGTTAAAGACTTTAGAAATATAGTTGTGGATAATTCTGCATGGCGTGAACGCCTTTTATTTCTCTAGGAAGGTAATACATGAACCGTAAAATATTGCTTGATATTGACTGGTTTTCAACTTGCATTCTACAGGTACTCAGACATTAAATGAGTCCAGTCTGAGTGGGATTCGTGTCATGAGAAACTCAAGTCAGCAAACGGAGTACGTATCTAGTTTTAAATCTTTTTTAAAATTTTGTATTATTGTCTCTTGGCTACGAATAGGTTCTGTATTCTTCCCTTTAAGTGCATATATGCACACACAAACACACTTCCTACTCCTTCACCTCCCCCTGGCTCACCCCCTTCCACCCCAGAATGGTTCTGCTAGCCAGCTGGGCCCCAGGAAGCCTTCAGTTTTCACAGGCCTAACTCAAACGTTAGCTGTCCTGGGTCACTGCAGAATTCAACCTTAGAACATAAGAGTAGCCATACTGGGTCAGACCAATGGTCCATCTAGCCCAGTATCCTGTTTCCCAAACAGTGGCCAAGCCAGGTCACAAGTACCTGGCAAAATCCCAAATCGTGGCAAGATTCCATGTAGAATCTCAAATAGCAGCAACATTCCATGTAGAATCCCAAAGAGTAGCAAGATTCCGTGCTACCAATTCTCAGGGCAAGCGGTTGCTTCCCATGTCTGTCTTAATAGCAGACTCTGGACTTTTCCTCCAGGAATTTGTCCAAACCTTTTTTAAACCCAGATACAGTAACCGCTGTTACCACATCTTCCGGCAAAAGCTATCAATAGAAGAAAACATAATAGCCCAAGCCCACATCTAGGAGAAATCCACCAGAATATTTAAGGCAACGTAAGGAAGAATATTGGATATTAAATCCATGCATATACTACCTAAATAATTACACAGGACTTATCCACCCACCCTGCTTCCTATTGACTGTGTTAGCCATCCTAGCGTGCTCAGAAACAAACTTTTCCAAACATAATGAATCATAATTCAAGAATGGCCTTTCTGTTTTGTTTCAGCTCTGGAACTGCAGTACTGGATAAGGTAAGACAAAGAATCAGGTGGTGAAAGAAGAGCCTTTTACACAGCCACCTCCTGGGTAGTAGCAATAAACAGTTAAAACAAACCCAGAGACTAACCGGGGGGGGGGCGGTTATTGTGCCCTCCACTCTCTGCCCCCACCGCAACCCCACATACCTGGGCTGGCGGGGGTCCCCAAGCGCTGCCAGCAGAAGCCTTCCTGTGGTGATGCTCAGCAGCACGCTGCGTGCCCTGCTTTCCTGCCCCGTCGTGCATGCTCAGTTTTAGTGAATGGACCAAGGCTTCTACGATGATGCGTGTGGAAATTCTAAGGCATGGAAATTCAAGGAGGCATTGTTACAGAATAGACCCGATCGGGTGCTGGCATTTACACCTGTTTATGCGCCTAGCCGCTATTATATACAGGACGCAGATCCTTTCTAGGAGAGTGCTTAAATTTTTCAGTGACGATTTCTCAGTGCCATTTATAGAATCTAATCCTTTGAGAGTAATACTATATTTGGCTCCTAGAGGGCGCCCATTCAACAAAGGAAAGTAGAAGCCTATGAATACTAGTGTAGCACGTAAAATACATGCCGATAATTTAAGTTATGCCAGTCACAGAATGTATACCCATGAGAGGATTGCCCGTAGTGCTGATTCCTGCACCTAACTGAGCACCTGGTGTAAACGCCAGCGTTCAAGTTTGGCGCACTTACCTAGTATTCTATAACTATGTCTGTAACTTTTTGGAATGCTCCTGACACACCTGTGCCCTTCCCATGGCCACTCACCTTTAGGGATAGGCGCTATGGAAGTTAGGCACCCTGCTTTATAGAATAGCACACGGCCACCCAATTAATGATGGTCAAGAGCTCATTAACCAATTGATTTGCGTGCACATCTCGGCAGTGCACCCATATTTGGCACCATATACAGAATCTGGGGGATGTGGAAACAGCGGTTAGCATATCTGGGTTTAGAAAAGGTTTGGCCAGGTTCCTGGAGGAAAAGTCCATAGTCTGTTATTGAGATGGACATGGGGAAAAGTCACTGCTGGCCCTGGGATTGGTAGCATGGAATGTTGGTATTATTTGAGATTCTATATGGAATGTTGTTACTATTTGAGGTTCTGGAATGTTGCTACTAATTGGGTTTCTGCCAGGTACTTGTGACCTGGATGTGCCACTGTTGGAAGCAGGATACTGGGCTTGATGGACCATTGGTTAGACCCAGTATGGCTGTTCTTATGGATAGCAAGCTAAAATTAATAACTATAATAGGGGGAGGGATGAACAGTGGCGTTCCTTGCCTGGATGGCACCTGGGGCGGAGCTCCGGTGCGCCCCCACCGGGTGCAGCGCGCCCCCCCCCCCCCCCACTGACAAAATGACACCCCCCCTGGGTGCACGCCGCTGGGGGGGGGGTGCCGCGGCGCGCGCCTGCTCCGAGTTCGCTAAACTTCTTTGCTCATTCGCTGCAGCTCCCTCTGCCCCGGAACAGGAAGTAACCTGTTCCGGGGCAGAGCCTGGGAGCTGCAGCGAACGAGCAAAGAAGTTTAGCGAACTCGGAGCAGGCGTGCGCTGCGGCACCCCCCAGCGGCGTGCACCCAGAGTGGACTGCCCCCACCCTTGGTACGCCACTGGGGATGAAAAGAGCACACCAGATTTAGTGGAAGGGAAGGATGCACTTGGACCGCAGCAAGGTAGCCAGAGAAGATGAATTTATGGTTTAACCTTGGTGAAGGGCACAGGGTAATCATGACATAGGAGTCCGTGAAGGAAATGCCTTGATTGACAGGGGTGTAAAGCTCAAGGTTTGGCTAGGGACCTAGGGTGCCATTCACTCTTGCACTGGTTTTGGTGGGGAGGAGGAAGGATGAAAGAACAGAACACAAAAGCCAGAGAAGGATGTAAAAGGTTACACTGTGGAACTAAATGCTATCATGCCTATCTTCCTCCTCCTCCTCCTCCTCACACAACTTGCCAGACCTGCCAAACTTCAGTTCAGCGTTTAGCTGTTCATTCATGGATTGTTGTTGGTTCTGAGTGATGGGCATTCAGATTAGGCTCCTACCCAGGTCACCCTGGCACAGAGTCCAATGGCTCAGTTCCAGAAGAAAACATGAACCCTGTCCCTGTTTGGGATTTGTGACATCCCCTCCCATCACTACTGACTTCAAATGGAAGAAGCAAGAATTACAGCTACCACAATGCACTGGGATGTAAATGGGGAAACCAGGCCTAGACAAAGGCTCCCTCTGGAAGCAATGCCTTGCCACCTTCCCCCTCCCCTTTTCCCTTCCACCAGGGACAAGAAACAGTTTGAATTTCTATTTTTAAAAATCCCTCAGGGGGCTGAAGCATTAAGCTTGCATTAACTCTGCACTGACAGCTTAATAGACAGCTTCCTACGCAAGCATAACATCAAAGTTTTTATTTATTTTTTTGTTACATTTGTACCCTCCGCTTTCCCACTCATGGCAGGCTCAATGCGGCTTACATAGGGCAATGGAGGGTTAAGTGACTTGCCCAGAGTCGCAAGGAGCTGCCTGTGCCTGAAGTGGGAATCAAACTCAGTTCCTCAGTTCCCCAGGACCAAAGTCCACCACCCTAACCACTAGGCCACTCCTCCACTCAAAAAAAAAAAAAAAAAAAATACACAGCTTCCTACATAAGCATAACATCAAAGTTTTGTTCATTGATGCAAAAACCATGTGCTCTCAACAGCCCAGGTCTTCCAGCACAGTACCTCCACTTCTGGCTCTTTTTTTGAACCCAGATCCTGTCTGCTTGCAGCAAAAACAAGAAACAGGCATTAAATCCTCAGAAAAGCTACCACAGAACAGTGATCTAACCAGCCAGTGGTGTCTAGGGGGCTTGGGCCCCTCACTTTGGGCTCAAGCTACGGCTGGCAGAGATCCCCAAGCCCCACCAGCTGAAGAGGTCCTCCAGCGGCAGCCTGGTAGTCCGTGGCTCTTTCTATGGCTACCTCCCCCCCAGCACATGCTTATTTTTCAGGAACCTGAGCATGTGCATTGGGGGTGGGGGGGGGGGGGCTTTGTGGCAGTGGTGGTGGCCCAGAGTGGTGGAGAACCGCTTTGGTGGTAGTGTTTGGGGATCCCCGCCAGCAGCCTCAGTTATTTGGGGGTTGTGAGGGATGGGTGGGCTGGAGAACAGGCGAGGGCAAGGTGGAGAGCAAGGGGATGGAGCAAAATTTTGTCCCTTTCCCCCACTTTAGGCTCCCCCCCCCCCCCCCCCGCCAAAACTTAAGGACTGGCTACTCAGTTGTCACAACAGAAGGAATGAACCCTTCCACACCTCAGTCTTTACATAAGTATTGCCACAGTGGGGCACACCGAAGGTCCATCAAGCCCAGCACCCTGTTTCCAACAGTGATCAATCCAGGCCACAAGTACCTGGCAGAAACCCAAAGAGTAGCAACATTCCATATAGAACCCCAAAGAGTAGCAACATTCCATTTAGAATCCCAAGTACATAAGTGTTGCCGTACTGGGACAGACCGAAGGTCCATCAAGCCCAGCATCCTGTGTCCAACAGTGACCAACCCAGGTCACAAATACCTGGCAAGATCCCAAAAAAGCTCAAAACATTTTACGCTGCATATCCCAGAAATAAGCAGTGGATTTTCCCCCAGTCCATTTTAAAAATGGTCTATGGACTTTTCCTTTAGGAAACTGTCCAAACCTTTTTTTTTTAAACCCTGCTAAGCTAACCACCTTTACAGCCTTATGTCTTCTGTGCACTTCTCCACATTTGCGCAGAATATCTAATAGCCTCATTACCATGATTTTAGATAAGCTGCAGGCTGGCATCTATTGCAGGGTTTGCATGGGTTTAGCTCCTGCGCGAACCCTTGTTGTTCCATATGTACCCCTGCAAAATTGTCGGCTAAAGCCATGTGAATTCTGTGCAAAGTCTCGCACACTTTATTGCATCGAGCCCTTAGTGGCTATACTGATATGATTTCCAAAATCTTATTTTAACCGCACACACCATGGCTTAATTGACACTTGACATGAAATGAACTCACGCTTTGGTCTGCAGACTAGAGAACGACATGGGGATAAAATTTGTCCCTGTCCTGGTAGGTTCTGTTTCCGTCTCCACGGGCTCTGTTCTCATCTGCAGAAACCGCGAACACTTATGATTTTATATTTAAATCTTTTTTTATTAAACTATAAAAAGGAACAATATGCTGTGCAACTGTTGTGTATAAATTACAAATAGAAAACAAGTGTTTTGCAAGAGTGGAGGAGTGGCCTAGTGGTTAGAGTGGTGGACTTTGGTCCTGGGGAACTGAGGAACTGAGTTCGATTCCCACTTCAGGCACAGGCAGCTCCTTGTGACTCTGGGCAAGTCACTTAACCCTCCATTGCCCCATGTAAGCCGCATTGAGCCTGCCATGAGTGGGAAAGCGCAGGGTACAAATGTAACAAAAATAAAATAGATACTATTGGAGATTCTACATGGAATGTTGCTACTATTGGAGATTCTACATGGAATGTTGCTATTCCACTAGCAACATTCCATGTATAGCAACATTCCATGTAGAAGGTAGAAGGCTGCGCAGGCTTCTGTTTCTGTGAGTCTGACGTCCTGCACGTACGTGCAGGACGTCAGACTCACAGAAGCAGAAGCCTGCGCGGCCACATTGGTGATCTGCAAGGGCCGACTTCTACATGGAATGTTGCTAGTGGAATAGGTACAAATGTAACAAAGATAAAATAGATACTATTGGAGATTCTACATGGAATGTTGCTACTATTGGAGATTCTACATGGAATGTTGCTATTCCACTAGCAACATTCCATGTAGAAGGCTGCGCAGGCTTCTGTTTCTGTGAGTCTGACGTCAGACTCACAGAAGCAGAAGCCTGCGCGGCCACATTGGTGATCTGCAAGGGCCGACTTCTACATGGAATGTTGCTAGTGGAATAGGTACAAATGTAACAAAGATAAAATAGATACTATTGGAGATTCTACATGGAATGTTGCTACTATTGGAGATTCTACATGGAATGTTGCTATTCCACTAGCAACATTCCATGTAGAAGGCTGCGCAGGCTTCTGTTTCTGTGAGTCTGACGTCAGACTCACAGCAGAAGCCTGTGCGGCCACATTGGTGGAATAGCAACATTCCATGTAGAATCTCAAATAGTAGCAACAGTGGAGGAGTGGCCTAGTGGTTAAAGTGGTGGACTTTGGTCCTGAGGGAACTGAGTTCGATTCCCACTTCAGGCACAGGCAGCTCCTTGTGACTCTGGGCAAGTCACTTAACTTAACCCTCCATTGCCCCATGTAAGCTGCATTGAGCCTGCCATGAGTGGGAAAGCGCAGGGTACAAATGTAACAAAAATAAAATAGATACTGTTGGAGATTCTACATGGAATGTTGCTACTATTGGAGATTCTACATGGAATGTTGCTATTCCACTAGCAACATTCCATGTAGAAGGCTGCGCAGGCTTCTGTTTCTGTGAGTCTGACGTCAGACTCACAGAAGCAGAAGCCTATGCGGCCACATTGTTGATCTGCAAGGGCCGACTTCTACATGGAATGTTGCTAGTGGAATAGCAACATTCCATGTAGAATCTCAAATAGTAGCAACAGTGGAAGAGTGGCCTAGTGGTTAAAGTGGTGGACTTTGGTCCTGGGGGAACTGAGTTCGATTCCCACTTCAGGCACAGGCAGCTCCTTGTGACTCTGGGCAAGTCACTTAACTTAACCCTCCATTGCCCCATGTAAGCTGCATTGAGCCTGCCATGAGTGGGAAAGCGCAGGGTACAAATGTAACAAAAAAAAAAAAAAAAAATGAGTAACTATAATAAACCCTCCCACCACCACAATAGCTGACTTCAACTACCCCAAGGAATTCTAACCCACCCTGTTAAAATGTCCAGAGGTAGAAAATACAACCCGTTCTGTATGCCCTAGAGGGGAGAAATATGACGTATGAAGCCCAGTTATGATTTTTTAATCTGTGGATGAATAAGAAGTCATCAACCATCTCAGGATTCAGTCTAGCTCTTCTGTCTTCCACAGTCCTTCCTGCAATAGAAGATGTCTTCTTAGAAGATGTGCTGGTAGCAGGATGTACAGGATCCCCCCCCCCCCCCCCATGCAAATTTTGCTAGCTGTGGCCAGCACGTTTGCTTGTTTTTCAAAAAAAATTAAAATATTGTCATCTGCATCAATCAAACATAAATAACAGTCCAGTTCATTAACAGGCTTCACAGTAGAAAGAGACACGGGGACAAAGTTTGTCCCCATCCTCACGGACTCTATCCCCATCCCGGCCCTGTCCCCATGGGATGTCCCCATCCCCACCTTGTCCCTGCAGGATCATTCCCCGCCCCGTCCTCATACCTGCGGTTACCGCGGATCCCTGTCCCCGTGTCATTCGCTACTGCAAACACACCGTGAGATATAACTGTTTCCGCCGTGCAAAAAGTGAATAGATGTCATTCTTGTTTCATGCACCCTTTCTTCTGATTTTTTTTTTCTAGGAAATATTCCAGCTTTCTGAATACCTCAAAGTAAGTCCCGATGCTTAATTACTTCCCACTTAATTTATATTTATTTACAGACCACCGTCCTGATGTTCTGGAATCACTCAAAGTGATGTATAATATCAAAGTTGTATTTGTGACCCTCATGACTAAAGTTTTTTTAACAGGCTGCAAATAATGATTTGCAGGAGGCACACCTTCTCGAATAGAATGACATAAAATCAACAGAAAATAAATTTGCATTCATTGTTTTAATTCTGTAATTCACAGAGAGCTGCTGTGAGCTGGATTAGTGCATAATAAATTCTGTGAACACCAATCAAACTAAATTATTATTACCTGCGATTTCCTTTTCGAAACAAGGAGTTAAACGAATCTGCCAAGCATAAAAATAAAATATAAAATGCTTTCTTTCCTTCTTCCACGGTTCTCTCTTCACCTTTATCATCCATGTTTCTAGTCTCTGTAACTGTTGTGTTTTATTAGGCTGTTTTTATACATTGCTTTGATGTATTGAAAAGCTGTTTACATAAGTATTGCCATACTAGGAAAGACCAAAGGTCCATCGAGCCCAGCATCCTGTTTCCAACAGTGGCCAATCCGGGTCACAAATACCCGGCAAGATCCCCAAAATGTACAAAACATTTTATACTGCTTATCCCAGAAATAGTGGATTTTCCCCATTTAATAACGGTCTATGGACTTTTCCTTTAGGAAGCCGTCCAAACCTTTTTTTAAACTCCGCTAAGCTAACCGCCTTTACCACATTCTCTGGCAACGAATTCCAGAGTTTAATTACACGTTGAGTGAAGAAAACGTTTCTCCGATTCGTTTTAAATTTACTACATTGTAGCTTCATCGCATGCCCC
This sequence comes from Microcaecilia unicolor, assembly GCF_901765095.1. Lineage (NCBI taxonomy): Eukaryota > Metazoa > Chordata > Amphibia > Gymnophiona > Siphonopidae > Microcaecilia > Microcaecilia unicolor. The sequence goes on along the minus strand of NW_021963043.1, from coordinate 237,559 downwards.
CTAGTCCTAGTATTTTTGGAAAGCAGAAGAGGGAGTGGGGAGTTATCAAGGTAAGGTAAAAGGTGACCTTTTTAGTACACCTTGAATTACCGATTTGCAATATCGCAGTAGTACAGTGGAAAAATCAGTATACTTGCCTGGGCTCCTCCTTGCAAGGAGTGTTAGTCCTGCATCCTGGGAGCAAGGGTATGAGGAACTGGGGATCAATCTTGCCTGGGAACCACTACATCAGTGGGGACTAGTAAAAGTAGCTCTGTGCGGGTCGGTGGTGGTGGGGATCATCTGGCAGGTAGGGCTTTTGAGTGGTGAGGATGGTGCTTCTGATTGAGGGGGTGGGTTCTTCTACAGGGTGGGGGGGTTCAGGTGTTATTAGGGAGTTGGGGGTGATAATTAGAGGGTAGTAGGGAGAACTCCGTGGCCCCTTTAAGATGCAGCCCAAGCATATTAGGCTATAGGGTTGAGCTTGATGCACCCAGGCTGCTAAAATAACACTTCCTCCCGCCCTTCCTTAGAGCCCTAATGCACCTTGACTACCCCCCCACCCCCCAGGTCTCTTTAATAATTTTCTGCTGTCTCATTCATAGTCACCTAAGAAGCAGAACAGATTGGGATCAGAACTTGGATCTTCTGCTGTGATCAGGGCCGGCACTGGGGGGGGGGGGGGGGGGGGGGGGGGGCAAATAGGGCAGCTGCCCTGGGCCCCACAGATCCAGGAGACCCTGCGGTCCAGGCATCTCTCCCCTTTCTCCCCACCACAGTCCGTCGCCTCCTCCTTCCCCATCACCTTCCTGAACATCTTAAAAAAATTATTTCCCTTCTCAGAGGGGCCCCGGCGCAGCAGCACCCCCGCCTCACAAGCTGCCTGAGGCTGCCCCAAAGCTTTCTCTCTGCTGCAATCCGCCCCCCCCCCCCCCCCCGTTTCCACCTGGACGGATCGCAGCAGAGAGCGGGGAAACTTCGGGGCAGCTTGTGAGGATGGCTGCTGCGACGGGGCCCCTCTGAGAAGGGAAATACATTTTTAAAGATTGCAAGGTGAGGGGAAGGGAGAGAGACGGACCTTGGTGGGGAGAAGGGTGATGCCTGGACCGTGTAGTAGCAATGGAAATGGGGAGATCAGGAGGGAGGGGGACGTGAGGGGGGGATCATCGGGGGCCCCACCGTATCTAAAACTGGCCCTGGGTGTGATAAATAGGTTACAGCTGTTTGTGTTCCCAGCCCTGTCCTGGAGGCACATGTAACTGGGCTGGGTTTCAGCACATCTGCAGCAAACACACATTAAATACAACTGCATATGTTAAGAGACCCAGAGTACGCAAATCTCTGTCATGCATAGGTGCCAGCTTTGTGGGTGCTAAGCACCTCCAATACTGAGCAAACTCCTTCACTGTGGCGAGAGCGGGGTAGTTTGGTTGCACTTAACCCTCCAATAATTTGTTTTTCAAATGGCTCCTCTGTTCTCGTGTCTATCCATTGTGAGACTGATTTGGTGCGTCTCCGAGGCTGGATTGCGTACCACTGACTGTAATAGCAGAGAATCCTCTCCAAGGAGGGAGCAGGAGAGAGTGCAATTGTAAACCCTTCAACTGAATGTGATTGCATATGATTTAAGGAATGAAGGTGGAATTTCCTTGCAGACACTAACCCATTGCAACCCTGGCTTGTGCAGGAAGCCCTTCATCGAGAGCGGAAACTGAAACAGAAGCTGGTGGTCCTGCAGGAGCTCCTCGCAGTATTGGTCCAGGCGGCAGAGAAGTCATGGAAGGTACTAAGCTCCCGTTTCCAGTGTCATGTTCTCTTTGAGCTTGTTAAAACCCGTGCCAGTGAGCCAAACAGCTGAAATGACCATGGTCCAGACATAAGTCACACGCGTAGACGTGTGACATGCATTTGGGCCGCTTCTCCAGCTCTCACACATAATGCCCTCTTCATTCACATTGACTTGTGGTTGCTCCCCATATCTTTCTCTCTCCCATCCTTCTCCCCCTCTCCCCATGGCTCAGCCTCTCACCTTGGCAGCCTAACCTTATCTGTGTAGCAGGGGTGTAGCTATGTGGGGCCACAGGGGCCTGGGCCCCCTCCCTGGGTTTGCTGGCAGGGGTCACCAAACCCTGCCAGCTGAAGCCTTGTCCAGCGCCAGTCTCTGGTGCCGCCGCAGTGCCTGACCTGCTCTTTCTTCCCACTCATGTCCTGTATGCTCCTTGAGTTTCACTAAAAAGGTGTGTACAGGAAATGAGGGGGAAGAAAGAGCAGGGCCGGAGACCGGCGCGGGACAAGGCTTCAGCTGGTGGGGGTTGGGGACCCGCCAGCCAAGGTATTTGCTGCAGCAGTAGGTGGGGAACGGCAGGGCGGCGACAGACCAAAATTGCCCCACACCTCGGGCTCTGGCCCCCTGCCACCGTGAGGTCTGGCTATGCCCCTGCTGTGTAGGTTCCAGCATTGAAGACAAGCTGCCTCTGGCCAGCACAGGCCCCTGCTCTCTGTCATCTCCCGTCTCCGCTGATGCAACTTCCTGTTTCCAGTATGTGGGATGCGACAGAGAGAAGGGGGCGTGCGCCAGCTAGAGGCAACATATCTTCTCCAAACACCGCTGGCTACAGGGGCAGAAGAGAGAAAGTGATGCCTGATGGGGGGAAGGGGAAGATGAGGAAAAGATGCTAGGGCTTCTGCAGGGAAAAGGTAGAGATGCTAGACCCAGGGAGGGGTAAAGAAATGGAGAGGAAGAGATGCCGGGATTTGCAAGGGAAGGAGGGAGAGAGATTTCATGGACGGGGGGGGGGGGGGGGGGGGGGGGGGGGGGTAGGGGAATACAGGAGGAAGGGAAGAGAAAGGGATACTTATTGGGAGATGCTGGAACACAGGGAAAGAAGGAAGAGAGATGCTGGATTATTGGAGGACTGGGGAGGGGAATAGGAGGGAGGGAGGAAACGGAAAGGAGTTAGCATTAACAACACTAACCCCTCACCCTGTTTTACGCATCATACATTACCCTAGTTATTATACTCAGGGACTTGAGACAGACCCAGAAAGCCAACCATGACAATAAAGAGAAGAAGAGAAAAAAAATCCCCTTCTCGGGACACTTTCAAAACTGCAGCAGTGTGAAAAAGTGTTTGTAACAGATGATCTGTGGTTTCGAACACCTGCCAGGAAGTAGAGAACAGCTCTAAGAAACACAGCCCCGGCAGGAAACAAACATTTCATATTCAGACAGGCAGGAAGCTGATTTTTAAACCTCAGATCTGACGCAGGGTCTAGACCAGTGCTTGGTCCCTGATTTTCTAAGCCAGAGCTGCCTGCCGACTTAACTGACCTGCGCTGGGTTAATAATGCCTTCACCCGGCCAAGAAATGGGATGTTGGCTCATCCTTTCCAAGGAAGGGTGGTTTTAGGTAAGAACGGCAACGTGAACTGTTAATTCTGAGGCTGAAATGAGTGCTTCTTGGTGAATACCAGTAGCAGTCCAACTAGGATGCAATGTTTTGTTTACAATATCACTGCGTGAGGTACACGAATCAAGATACAAGTTAACTGATTTTATTGACCCGTCTTGGCTTAATTACCGATTATTAGCACATTTTGGCTGAGGGTGGCTCATTATTTAAACAGCAGGGTTATTGTGTTAGTGAGCAAACTAGTAAAAAAAAGAAATGTATGATTTTACCAATGTAAACTGCTTAGATACATTTCTACAGGTTGTACATTAAATAAAATTGGTATGTGAAACGGAGAAATGATTTTACAAGGCCTCCCACATTGGTATCTGCTTACTTTGGAGATGTCATAATACTCTTAAATTATTCTTTAAAAAATAAATTAGAATCCCTTGAAATGACGTGATAAAAGGCAACTTAAAAAACGGAGAAAAGGAAAAACTAGAAATCAGACAACCACAACATATAAATCCAACTTTCCCTCTGTTAATCCCAGACCTTCATAAATCCAACTTTCCCTCTGTTAATCCCAGACCTTCATAAATCCAACTTTCCCTCTGTTAATCCCAGACCTTCATAAATCCAACTTTCCCTCTGTTAATCCCAGACCTTCCAGGAGTTTTCAGACCAGAGTGTCCCTTGGGAAAGGTTTCAAAATCTCTAGCAGAGATTCTCAAGTTTTACTGAAGGCTCAAGGGTCCTTTTACTAAGGCGTGCTTAATGGATTTACTGCACGCTAAATGCTACGCAGCAGGGGCTTAGCCAGACCTCGGCGGGAGGGGGAGCCAGCACCTGAGGTGGGGGAGCACTGTTTAGCCGACCACCCTGCCACTTTGGACCCCCCCCCCGCCGCAACCCCCCTCCCCCGCCGCATCAGGTACCTTGTTTGCTGGCGGGGGTCCGCAATTCCCGCCAGCCAAAGTCTTCTTCAGCGCCGGTCGACTCCGGCGCCTTCGTTGTGTGATCTTCTGTTTCTGACGCCTTACGTCCTGCACGGGGCTACACGCACGGTGCAGGACGTAAGGCGTCAGAAACAGATGATCACACAACGAAGGCGCCGGAGTCGACTGGGGCTGAAGAAGATTCTTTGGCTGGCGGGGTTTGGGGGCCCCCGCCAGCAAACAAGGTACCTGATGCGGCGGTGGGTGGCGGCGGGTCAGATGTAGAGAGGGTCAGGGTGTAATCTGTGGGGGCCCGTGGCATGTTTTAGTAAATGGGCACCTTAGATCAGGGTTGTCCAACCTCAGCCCTTGAGGGCCACAATCCAGTTGGGTTTTCATGATTTCCCCAATGAATATGCATGAGATCTGTTTGCATGCACTTCCACTGCATGCAAAGTGATCTCATGGATATTCATTGGGGAAATTCTGAAAACCCAACCTGGTGAGGGCCGAGGTTGGACACTCGTGCCTTAGGTTATATTGGGTGGAATTTCTGGGGCTGAAAGTGGTAGACACACATGTAAGACTTTACAAGTGAGCGCCTTCCAGCTCAGGAATCTGCTTCCCTTCTCGCCCACAACCCACTGGAGACCTGCAGGACCGGAGATGCACAGGACATGTTTTTGCTTTAGCCTGGGTTAGTGTTAAGGGTAGCAGTTCTGATGATTATAGGTTTAAAATACAATACAATAGTCTTGTGGTCCGCATGTATTTACAAAATATACTTGTACAAACAGAACTGTACAAAATTTAAGAGTCTTTTAAGTATTTCTTAAAAAGTAGGTCTTTATTCTAAAGACAGGATAAGAGCTTATTTTCCTTATAGTAATTGGCACAGGATTCCAGATATGTACAACTTGATCATGGAGAGTAGAATAGAAAGCTGCTTTCAAACGGTACGGTTTTGGATTAGCAAAAACTTCCTGCTATTACGGCTTCCCTTCTCGAAGAACGAATGATACAGCTTAAGTAAGACGAAGCTAGGCCAAATAGTATTCTATAAGTCATGGTACAAAACTTGAATTCTATTCGTGCCATGATTGGAAGCCAATGTAAGGCCCTCAGTAATAGGGTAACTTATTAAAATTACTGGGAAAAAAAATCAGCCTAGCCACCAGTGGCGTAGCCAAGGGTGGGCTCGGGTGGGCCCAGGCCCATCCACTTTGGGTTCAGGCCCACCCAGTAGCAGCACATCTCTAATGTGGCTGGCAGGGATTCTCAAGCCCCACCAGCCGAAAACTCCCAACTGTCCCTCCTGCATACCTTTTAAATAGCAGATCTTTGCCTGCAGCAAGCAGCGACTGATACATACTGTTCGCACCGGCCCCACAGCCTTCCCTCTGATGTATTCCCGTCTATGCGGAAATAGGAAGTTGCATCAGAGGAAAGGGTGGGGCCAGCATGAGCAGTGTGTATTAGTTGCTGCTCGCTGTTGGTGAAAATCTGCTATTTAAAAGGTATTCAGGGAAGGGTGGATGTTTGAGAGACCATATGGATGCAGGAAAGAGAGGGAGAGACAAAATCACTTGTGGGACAAGGCGGAGTTCTTCTGCCCACCCATCTTGGGCCCAGGCCCACCCAAATTTGGGTGTCTGGCTACGCCCCTGCTAGCCACAGTATTTTTATAGTCCACAATCTTCTCAATAGCAGCTTAGCGCAACCAACATAAAGCAAATTGCAATGATCCAACTGTGAGACCAGTAAACTCTGGACCACTAGCTGAAAAACCAGAGCGTTTAACAAACTTCTGATTCTGTGCAATTTTTGCATTAAGGGCCCCGTTTAGTAAGGCGTGTCACCATTTTTAACGTGCCTACAATTAGCGCACGCGCTAACCATGTAGGCGCCTATAAGAATATAAGTACATAAGCAACGCCATGCTGGGACAGACCAAAGGTCCATCGAGCCCAGCACCCTGTCACCGACAGCGGCCAAAAGAACAAACAATTTGTCCCGCCCATCCTAGAAATACTGTATTATTCCCTCGTCCATTCAATAACATTCTACGGCTTTTTCCTCCAGGAAGCCGTCCAACCCTTTTTTTGAAGTCCGCTAAGTTAACCGCCTTAACCACCTTTTCCGGCAGCGAATTCCAGAGTTTAACTACGCGTTGAGTGAAGAAAAATTTCCTCCGATTTGTTTTAAATTTACCACACTGCAGCTTAATCGCATGCCCCCTTGTCCTAGTATTTTTGGAAAGCGTAAACAGACGCTCCACATCAACCCGTTCCATTCCACTCATTATCTTATAGACCTCTATCATATCTCCCCTCAGCCGCCTTTTCTCCAGGCTGATGAGCCCCAGCCTTTTCAGTCTATCCTGACAGGGAAGTCGTCTCATCCCCTGAATCATCTTTGTCGCCCTTCTCTGCACCTTTTCCAATTCCACTATGTCTTTTTTGAGGTGCGGCAACCAGAATTGAACACAATACTCACGCACCATGGAGCGATATTTTAGGCGCTTACACTGTTAACGTGTGTTAAAGACGCTAACGCGCCTATAATGCAAGCTTAGTAAATAGGGCCCTAAAAAAGAAAAGATTTTTAATTCAAGAAGAAATCTGCAGCTCTGGTGTACGTTAACTATTAAACAATACTCCTAAAACTTTTAGTTGAGATTCAAATTTAAATTTTAAACCATCTCCTTGAAGAAGAGCATCATTCCAAATTTGATCAGCTTGACCAATCAATAAAAATGTAGTAAATTTTAAGAAATGATCTGCTATCCATCTCTCAAGCTGTCATATACAGTTCACAGTACTCCACAAGTTATCAACAAGTGTGTTGCCCACAGGTAACAATATAGTAATGTTATCCTCATAAGTAAAAATCTTAACCAGCTAACGAGAGCATATAACCCAAGGAACTGGTCAACACATTAAACATAGTGGGAGACAAAGGAGACCCCTGACGGACTCCACAAGATGGCTTCCAAGAAGGAAAAGATGGGTGATATTTTGCCTATTTTGCCAATTGTCCCCTTGATGTGAGCATCAACCCTTCTCCAGATATCCAACTCTATATTTCTTTTCCATCAACAAAATTCTTAACTCGCACCGTCTATGAAATGCCCGAATTCTGTATTGGCACAGATGTGCTGTAATTTCAAACAGATTGGAGTAACTCTACTCTAAAAGAGATTAATGAGCCCAAATCTCGGACAAGGAAAACCGTCAACACACTGGTTGGATTCTCTTTCAGGTCCAGGTGAGCGAGGACAAACTGAAGAGCCGAGTGGGAGCCCTTGAAAGACAGCTGCGTGCAAGCTCACAGGTAACCCTTTCGCCTCAGGGGCGGGGAATGCATCCAGTAAGACGCAGTGCCAGTCAGAGTGGTAGCGAGATCGTGTCTTAATCTGTCTCATAGACTGACTATCATGAGTTTCTCGTCTATCCAAAATCAATCTGATGAAGCCAATCCAAGTTCTGGGTGTGTCCCTGTTTTATCTATGAGACTGTACTTAGCAAAAACTATGAACAGAAAGGGCCATTGTGCAGTGTCAGCAAACAGGGAGACCACTTGGTGCACCAAGCTGGGGAGGAGGTGCCATATTGGCACCTGGGGAGGGGGACAAAAGGAGTTCCATTATGTTCATGAGCAGTAACATCTTAAACAACCATTAGGAGATTTTCCAACTAGTATCAGAAGTTACATTTAACCCCGGATTCTACATAGCGTGCCTAGAGTTACGCAAGGTTCTGTGCGTAAATCTAGGCGCATTCTATAACTATGCACGTAGATTGTTTTAACAAGCTGTTAAGCATTAACAGTTTTTAACAAGCAATAACGAGCACTAATTGGCAAAAATTAGAATTTACGTGTGTACATTACTAAGCATATCTGTAATATATTGCACCTAAATTCTAACACGTGCTGGCAAAAAGGGGGTGGAAATGGGTGTTTCATGTGTGTTCCAAAATCTATGCACGTTTTTATAAAATATAGGCCAGCGCGGAGATTTATGCCAGCTTTTTGTTGGCGTAAATGGACGCGCATAGATTTAGTCGCATGAACTACGCCTAAGCGTATTCTAAATACTGAGTGTAGATTTACCCGTGGTATTTAGAATACGCTTAGGTGCGATTGCCTACCGCACGTTAATTTTAGGCGCCATATATAGAATCAGGCCCTTAAAGGTCAGTTATGGGAAGTAAAAAAAATAAATAAAATAAATAAATAAAACGCCATTAGAGTAATAGCGAAGCGGCTGCAGGTTTCTGTTTAGTTTATGGTGATCTCCTTGGATAATTTTTTTTCCTTATTAGATTTCTGGTTTAACTCTTTAGATATTGTGGACTAAATATGGGTTTAATTTTCCTTTTTGATTATATGGATATTGAATACTTTCTGATCTTTCAAGTTTATGATGTATGTATACTTGATCTTATTGAATAAAAGTTAACAAAAAAAAAACCCCGGGTGTTCAGCTCTGGAGGGATTGCTGCAGATTTCAGAAAATCTAAATAGCATTTTCAAAGGGTTTTGAAAATTAGCCCCTTTGAAAACTGACTCGGGCTGAGTACCCAAAATTAAATTGTTTACAAAGTGGGCAGAGGGTTGGGGGGGGAGGATTTTCAGCCTCCTATATAGTCTCTGTAAAGGCTCCTGCAGTAAGAGCCACACGCTAATGGGGAAATTAGAATATGGAGAACCCATGCGCTGACATGTGCGCCGGCCACTTTTTAGTGAAGTTATGCGCGTAACTGTTAATTAGAACTAATTAACAGCAATTATAGCCAGTAATTTTAATATAATTAGCTGCTAATTGGCATTAAATTAGGCACGCAACTGGAAATATTCTAAAATCTGCACGTTCAACTTTGCATGCTAAGTTATAAAATTGGGTGCCAAAGTTTATAGCACGAGAGGGTTAGGGACTAGGCATTTAAAAAAAAAAAAAAAAGAACCCAATGTTTTCAAGAAAAAGTGGTAGCCATCTTAATCCACGAAAGAAAGGAAATTTTGAAGTAACAAATCTCGCAACAGAGCGTAAACGAAGGCATTGCGTCGAGAACACGCAGGGCAGCTGAAACGTTTTCTTTGATTCTTGTGTGGCTCCAAATTCTTCCTGCACAGAGCTCTGGGAAGGCTGGAGCAAAGAAACTCCTCAGGGAGATGGAAGACCAGAAGCAGGAATATGAACAGAAAGCGAAGGATTCGCTTCAGAAGATCCTGGAGGAGAAAGGCAGCACTGAACAGGAGTTGCAGAATGCTCAGGTGAGAGAAGGCGCTTTTTAATCTTGGACGCTATGTTTTAATAATGAGTTATAATTCACATAGCGACATCCCTGTTTCCATTTCTCTAGAGGACGCTGGCGGTCACAGAGGGCGAGTGTAGCCTCTGGAAAAAAGAATATGAAATATTTAAGAAAGCGTGGAGCGATTTAATCGCCAGGCACACGGAGCTGCAGAACGAGCTGTACATTCTCCAGAGCAAACTTGAGGTAAATTCCACTCAACCCCAGCAACGTCCAGGCCAGTGGCGTAGCTACGGAGGGGGTCACGGGGGCCTGGGCCTCCCGGTTTGGCTGGCGGGGGTCCCCAACCCCCGCTAGCTGAAGCGTTTGTCCCATGCTGGTCTCACTGCATTGGTTACCCTGCTCTTCTCAGTCACGCTGTGCACACTCGTTTCGGTGAAACTGAGCATGTGCGACACTTTGCGACTGAGAACAGGACAGGCTATGCAAGACCAGCACGGGACAAATGCTTCAGTTGGCGGGGGCTGGGGACCCCTGCCAGACAAGGTACCTTCATGCAGTGGCGACGGAGGGGGTGGTAGTGGTGGCAGCAGGGGGCGGTGGCGGCAGGGAGGAGGACCAAAATGTGCCCCCCCCCCCCACTTTGGGCTCTGGCCCACCCTCCCGTCTAGTCTCGCTACGCCCCTGGTCCAGGCCAGGTGCTCTGCTGGGGTTTATTTATTTTATTTTTGTTACATTTGTACCCTGCGCTTTCCCACTCATGGCAGGCTCAATGCGGCTTACATGGGGCAATGGAGGGTTAAGTGACTTGCCCAGAGTCACAAGGAGCTGCCTGTGCCTGAAGTGGGAATCGAACTCAGTTCCTCAGTTCCCCAGGACCAGAGTCCACCACCCTAACCACTAGGCCACTCCTCCACGCAACATTCCATGTACAAGTCGGCCCTTGCAGATCACCAATGTGGCCGCGCAGGCTTCTGCTTCTGTGAGTCTGACGTCCTGCACGTACGTGCAGGACATCAGACTCACAGAAACAGAAGCCTGCGCAGCCTTCTACATGGAATCTTGTTAGTGGAATAGCAACATTCCATGTAGAATCTCCAATAATAGCAACATTCCATGTAGAATCTCCAATAGTATCTATTTTATTTTTGTTACATTTGTACCCTGCGCTTTCCCACTCATGGCAGGCTCAATGCGGCTTACATGGGGCAATGGAGGGTTAAGTGACTTGCCCAGAGTCACAAGGAGCTGCCTGTGCCTGAAGTGGGAATCGAACTCAGTTCCTCAGGACCAAAGTCCACCACCTTAACCACTAGGCCACTCCTCCACTTGTTGCCTTACGATTACTTGCATAACATGGGCACAGTTTTAAAACGATAAGAGAAGCACAACCAAGAGCTGAACTCCAGAGGGTGCAGCAGAATCAAGGTTTAAGACAAGGGCTTCCACGCTTCCGTAGCTGGGACGTTCTGAAGAACTAGAACATTAGTTTCTATTCTACGACTAGAGGGGGATCGCCTAACTAATTTGTACCCAAGCCTACAGGGTGAGGCAAAAAAAAAAAAGTAGCCCCCCCCCCCCGAGTTTTTTTTGCCGTTCTCTCAGCAACCGCTTTGAACGTCAACAAGAAATTTTACATACTTACTGAGTCATCATACTTACGTATTACTATTAAACAACATTTGATTATCTTAAGCTATGTTGATGTTACTGACATTTTAGAGTTACTACCTAGCTATTTGGGGGGGGGGGGGGGTCTTTTACAAAGCGGCAGTAAGTCCAACGCGGGCTTACCACTCGGTAATCCGGAACTACCGCTGGCCCAACACCGAAGTACCTGGCAGAAACCCAATAGAAGCAACATTTACCTTTTTTGTCTCACCCTGTAGATATCATATAAGCCTGGCTCGTCTCCGAAGCCTTTAATACATAGGGCGACCGATTCTTTCTGCACCTGGACTAGCTGGCTACACACACTGTAACTTAGACCAGTTCCTTTTATCTTCCTTAACTATTCCCGTTCATTCCTAAATCTCCATTATGGAATGCCGTGCCAAAAGCTGTCAAATACCACTCAAAACCATCTCAGCTTCAGGAAATTACTTAAGACCAGCCTATCCCGGAAAGCTGACCCCAAGGATTCAACATAAAACCTAAAGTCCTTCAAAACAGCATATTCATGGATCATTTTGGACTCTCTTGCCTTTACCCTTTTCCCTCTTACCCTGTTCCTTCTATCCTATCCGATTACCACAATTGTATTTGTATAACCACTGGACTGGCGTTAGCCTTTTCAGTACATTGTAAGCCACGTTGAGCCTGCAAACATGTGGGAAAACGTGGGTTATAAATGTGATAATAATAATACAAAGAACTCGCCTTCAGCTTAGCCACCCATCTATTTATCCCAACTGACTCTGTACCAACCATCTTGTTCCCACCTACATATCTGCACTTGGCCCCTCAGCTACATGATAAGCTGTATTGTAGAAAAGCATTAGCATCGTATTTATGTTAGTTGAGTGTTCTAATGTTAGCTTATTAGATGTTTCATTGGTCTTATGCTAACATTGTATTTCGAAAAGACCTGAAGACTCACCTCTTCCGGAAAGCCTACCCATCAGGCCCGAACTAATTCATGAACAATGCATCACATCTTCCGATCTAAGAAATGAACAATACCCCTTCCACATAATCCTATTACTTCAAACTGTACGAACTTTACCACTCCAGTTATAATTAAGTGTACTTCTACCCTTATCCTACTCTGTATTGCTCACTAGAAGCTGTAGTCCCATCCCCGGAGACTTACCAGCCTCATTGGGATTACTTTTCTCTAAATGCTACTATATATTCGTCCCAGAGTTGTATTCTCTTTTCCGGAACCTTATCAGCTTCCTTGCACCTACTGTTACTGTATTTTCCACTCTGTATATATTCCCGGAGTTGGTACTCTCCTTTCCGGAACCTGTAAGCCACATTGAGCCTACTGCTATGCGGGAAAATGTGGGATACAAATGTAATAAATCTCTCTGTTATTTCAATTTCAATGCTGTTAAATGTGTATATTTTTCACGGTAGTCTTATTATTAGGTTTGAATTTGCTGTTCCCAAGTTTACCTCAGTTATTATCATTTATGTTTATATGTGGTCATTTTTGCTATTGTTATGCTGTTAAAATTATAAGTTTGATGTTAAAACTGTACCTACTGTACATCGCCTTGGGTGAATCTCTTCATGAAGGCAGTTAATAAATCCCAATAAAAATAAATAAAATAAAATCGTAGCAGTTAGAAACACCATGAAACAAAAGACAGCATATCCCAACTGTGCTCCAGTGGCACAAATTTGGCAGCCACGGTCAGATTTCTATATAAACTAGACAAGCCTAATGCTTAGGGCCTCACTTGTCAGCAAACAATAAATAAATAAATGCATTTGTAAATGAGAATTACAATGTAAAATAATCATAAATTATAGATTTTATTATCAACTATTGTTGGTTGTTTTATATATTTTTTTAAAAGTTATCTTTATTATTGAACAGAATGCATCGCTACACACAATAGAGCAAAGCGGGTGAGGAAAAGTATTAAGCCTAAGATTTGCTTCCTAATTAATTGAGGGTGGGGGCTCTTAAATGTTACAGACCTAATGAAGAAATCAGCCATGTTGGAAGCCAAAAGAAGGGAAAGCGTCAAATTGTAATGCGCATGTTCAGAAGAACAGAAGGAGAGATAGGAGCAGTTTGCTGAATCAAGACATAATAGGGAATTTATTTTTCTAATTTGGGGCGGGGGTGTTCCTCTCTCATTCGCAGTGTGTGGATACCCAGGACATACAACTTCAGAAGCTGCAAGCTTGCCTGCACAATCTGGAAAGGGAACAGACGGATCTCCAGACAAGACTGGACACCTCACATGAGGACAACGAGCTCCAGAAGGAGCAGCTTTGTTCCATGAAAGGTATTATTGGGTGGGGGGAGGGGTGAAAGGAAGGTCTCCGAGGCTGGGACTGTGGCACACAGAATCACACCAGTCATGTTCAGGACCACTGTTAGACATGCTGGGGCCCAAGGAAGAAATTTGCAAGGAGGGTCCCAATTCTGCTATCAATTCTGGGCAGGCTTGGGGCCCCTTCTGAAAATTTGTAGTATTATAAGTCTGCACTTATTTTCTCTGTCTTCAGATAAATGGAGAATTGCGGAAAAGCAGAAGCTGGCACTAGAATTAACCATCAGCCAATTAAAAAGTGAGTAATACTGTGCAATCCATCCGAAGCCTCGTCAGCAGGTAATGGCTTAGTTATGCTTTTCATATTGATTCGATGTTCTATTGATTTGGAGGTACCACCTGGATCCAAAGTTTAACTACCTGGTGAGTTGTTTTGGGTTTATTTATTTTTCAGATGAGATTTTCACTATGAGGAATCAGCTCCCTTTACAAAACGATGAAGTAGATGAGAAACACAGGGCGGAGCTACAAAAGGTGACATCTCAGCTGGCACTGAAGGAAAAAGAGGTGAGAAGGACAGAGGGATCAAAATTTCAGGAGACATCAGCAGTAGTAGTAAATTTAAAACAAAAACGGAGAAAACATTTCTTCACTCAATGTGTAATTAAATTCTGGAATTTGTTGCCAGAGAATATGGTAAAAGCAGTTAGCTTAGTAGGGTTTAAAAAAGGTTTGGCTAATTTCCTAAAAGAAAAGACCATAAGCCATTAATTAAGATGAAATTGGGAAAACCCACTGCTTATTTCTAGCATAAGCAGCATAAAATCCGTTTTACTCTTTTGGGATCTTGCCAGGTATTTGTGACCTGGATTGGCCACTGTTGAAAACAGGATACTAGGCTTGATAGTCTGACCCATTATGGCATGTTCTTATGTAGTTAGCATGCAACAGGGGCTGGCAGGGACCACCTGTAATCCTGACATTTCTCAGCTAGAAATGCTGCAGCCTTCTGTGTTCGGCTGTGTCTCCCTCACTCTACGTTTCTCTGCTCCCGTTGATTCTATGGGTCCAATTCTGTCCCATAGTCAGGTCTAGTCAGAAGCTGCAGATAAGGATTACATGGCCTATCCAGTGTGCCCATCCACACCATCCCTTCCTCTCCCTTAGAGATCCCACATGCTTGTCCCGAACTTTCTTGAATTCAGATAGTCTTTGTCTCCACCACCTCAGCTGGGAGGCTGTTCCACACATCCACCACCTATTACATAAAGAAGTATTTTCTCAGGTTACTCCTGAGTCTATCCCCTTTCACCCTCATCCACTGGTAATACTAGTGAGTTGGTATGCAGGAAGTTAAAGAACAAATTATGGAGCCATCTTCATAGGCCCCAGACAGTCTGTAGGTACCTGAAAAAACTCATTTTCAAAAAGAAACCTCCCTTTGAAAATGCAGGAGAATGCACTTCAGAGATACAAAGGGAAATGGAAAGTATGCACAAACGATTTAAAAGATTTCCCATCAAAATGCCACCCCCTGGCCTGCTGTCCCACAAGTGAAAATGCAGGCCTTGTAAAAGAGCATTCTTATTATTACCTGCAATGGGAGGGGGGTGGGGTGGGATTTTCAAGCCTTCTTTTTACATGGGTAGACTCCTTTGAAAATTGTCCTTTAGAACATTTTTTGAATTGTTCCTTTAAAAAAAAAAACGATTTAACCAGAATATCTAGGCAGCTTGCCATGGCACAATCCAGTTAGCGGCAGGGTAGATGTATTTATTTATTTGTTACATTTATATCCCACATTTTCCCACCTATTTGCAGGCTCAATGTGGCTTACAAAGTATCGTAATGGCGTTTGCCATTTCGGTTGATAACAAATACAAGATTGTGTTGTGGTCAAATGAGGTAGAAGTGAATCAGGTGTGGTTATCCCACACCAGGGTATACTGGGGGAGTTACATAGATGACATTTTTGTTACGGAATACTACTGGCTGAGTTACTACAATTTGTGGAAGAACTTAATGGATGTTATCCTACCATCAAGTTTGACTGTAATTTCTATTATGAACATTTCAATTTTCTAGATGTGTGGATTAAAAAAGAAGGCAGAGTGGAGGAGTGGCCTAGTGGTTAGGATGGTGGACTTTGGTCCTGGGGAACTGAGGAACTGAGTTGGATTCCCACTTCAGGCACAGGCAGCTCCTTGCGACTCTGGGCAAGTCACTTAACCCTCCATTGCCCCATGTAAGCCGCATTGAGCCTGCCATGAGTGGGAAAGTGCAGGGTACAAATGTAACAAAAATAAAATAGATACTATTGGAGATTCTACATGGAATGTTGCTACTATTGGAGATTCTACATGGAATGTTGCTACTATTGGAGATTCTACATGGAATGTTGCTATTCCACTAGCAACATTCCATTTAGAAGGCTGCGCAGGCTTCTGCTTCTGTGAGTCTGACGTCCTGCATGTACGTGCAGGACGTCAGACTCACAGAAGCAGAAGCCTGCGCGGCCACATTGGTGATCTGCAAGGGCCGACTTCTACATGGAATGTTGCTAGTGGAATAGCAACATTCCATGTAGAATCTCAAATAGTAGCAACAGTGGAGGAGTGGCCTAGTGGTTAGGGTGGTGGACTTTGGTCCTGAGGAACTGAGTTGGATTCCCACTTCAGGCACAGGCAGCTCCTTGCGACTCTGGGCAAGTCACTTAACCCTCCATTGCCCCATGTAAGCCGCATTGAGCCTGCCATGAGTGGGAAAGCGCAGGGTACAAATGTAACAAAAATAAAATACTGTTGGAGATTCTACATGGAATGTTGCTACTATTGGAGATTCTACATGGAATGTTGCTATTCCACTAGCAACATTCCATGTAGAAGGCCGCGCAGGCTTCTGTTTCTGTGAGTCTGACGTCAGACTCACAGAAGCAGAAGCCTGCGCGGCCACATTGGTGATCTGCAAGGGCCGACTTCTACATGGAATGTTGCTAGTGGAATAGCAACATTCCATGTAGAATCTCCAATAGTAGCAACAGTGGAGGAGTGGCCTAGTGGTTAAGGTGGTGGACTTTGGTCCTGGGGAACTGAGTTGGATTCCCACTTCAGGCACAGGCAGCTCCTTGTGACTCTGGGCAAGTCACTTAACTCTCTATTGCCCCATGTAAGCCGCATTGAGCCTGCCATGAGTGGGAAAGCACAGGGTATAAATGTAACAAAAATAAATAAAATAAAATTTTTAAAAGAAGGCAGTTATCTGAGCACGGAAGTTTATTCCAAACCCACAGAAATTTTTTTTTAGCATATAAAAGTATGCATCTGGTTCATCTTAACAGTTGTCTCTTTTCACAATTTTTAAGATATAGAAGAATATGTGGCACTAACCAACAATATAATCAATCTTCTGAGAAGTTGAAAGTTAAATTTTGTGAAAAGTGATACCTGGAGAAATTAATTTAAGAAATCATATAAAAGATCAGTGATGGAGCTGGGAGTTACCCAGGCACCGTTGGTATTTGGGGGCAGGACCAGGATAACTATCCGCTTGACTTAGAATAGCAAACAGGTTGCCCCACCCCTGGATATTCAGTTGCGATTCCTGGATAAGATGCTCCCACGGGCTGTGCACAGGTGTGGAGTGGCCTTCTCCGCAGAGAATTCCAGTTTCAGCCAGTGTCTCTCCTCCATGTATCAGCACTGCCAGTTAATTTAAGCCCCTCTACAAGAGTCTGTCCTGGTCCAATCCTGCCTAATAGGTGACATTCAGACTCATCCCCAGCAGCTTACATCTGTAACTTGTGTAACAGGTATATGCATGTTTCACATCTAGTGGCATAGCCAATGGGGGGGTCCCCTAAGCTCCGCCAGCAGCAGCTTTCCTGCTGCAATATTTTCATCGCTGCACTGCCTACCCTGCTTCCCCCTCCCTCGCATGCATGTTTGGTTTTAATGAAACTGAGCAGCAGAGCGTCACAAATGTTCAATTTCACTAAAACCGAGCATAAGCGCCGGGATGGGAAAGCAGGGCAGGCAGCACAGTGCCGAGTATCACCACAGGAAGGCTTCTGCTGGCAGGGCGGAGAGTGGTGGGACAAAATGTGCCCCCCCCCCCCGAATCAAGGTCTGGCTGCGCTTCTGATCACACCATTATTCAAAGATAACACATGTGCACACTTTTCCTTCGAACGTTACTCCAGCGAGCCCACACAAAGGGCCCGATTCTATATATGGTGCCTAAAATTAACGCGCCATATACAGAATACGCTTAGTCGTAGTTCATCTACTTGCATCCATTTACGCCATCAAAAAGCTGGTGTAGATCCTTGCGTATAGATCTACACGCACTGGCCCACATTTTATAACAACGTGTGTAGTTTTTAGCACGACCAAGAGACGCCCCCCTAAACACGCCCCTTTTTGCCTGCGCACGTTACAATTTAGGCACAGTACATTACAGAATACCATTAGCAATGTACGCAAGTAAATTCTAATTTTTGCCAATTAGTGCTCATTATTGCTTAGGAGCTGTTAACAATGCTTAATCTTGGTTATAGAATACACCTAGATTTACACGTAGAACCGCGCGTAACTCTAGGTGTGCTATACAGAATCTGGAGGAAAGCGTTTGAGCAAGTATAGACACCCATTTTTGAAAACTCAAAGTGCGCACCTAGGTCCAAACCCCAGGAGGAGTTCGCCATAATTACAAAAACTTAGACGGCGAGTACACAAGGAAAGTCCCTGCGTATAAATTTTAAAAAATATAAACCACTTTGGTTGCGCCACACAGAAAGACAGTATGTCAGAATCCATGAAGTTGCATGGCACAAGTCAAGATGAAGTTTATTTTGATACACTACCTATCATAGTCCAAGCTAACAATTGTAAAAAAAAAAAAAAAAAACAGAAAGAAAAGACAGAAAAGGAAAAGAAATTGTTTTTCACAAATCAGTAAAAGGAGGGAGAGAGAAAAAGGAAGAAGAGGGGGGGAAGAAAGAGAGAAGAAGGGTTAAAGAGAAAGTCACAACATAAGAGTAGCCATACTGGGTCAGACCAATGGTCCATGTAGCCCAGTATCCTGTTTGTCAAACAGTGGCCAAGCCAGGTCACAAGTACCTGGCAGAAACCCAAATCACAGCAGCATTCCACGCAGAACCCCAAAGAGCGGCAACATTCCACGT
Source organism: Microcaecilia unicolor (assembly GCF_901765095.1). Lineage (NCBI taxonomy): Eukaryota > Metazoa > Chordata > Amphibia > Gymnophiona > Siphonopidae > Microcaecilia > Microcaecilia unicolor. The sequence goes on along the minus strand of NW_021963043.1, from coordinate 218,854 downwards.
AGAACCCCAAAGAGTGGCAACATTCCACGTAGAACCCCAACGAATAGCAAGATTCTGGGATCCTAAAGGGTGACAAGATTCCGTGTAGAATCTTAGCAACATTCCATACTACAAACCCCAGGGGAAACAGTTGCTTCCTATGTCTCTCTCAATAGCAGACTATGGACTTTTCTTCCAGGAATTTGTTGAAACCTTTTTAAAACCCAGATACTCACTAACTGCTTTGTTTTTCTTCAGGATCCCTAAGTTTTGTTTCATAGGAGTGGTTTAAATTTCAAAAGAGATGGACAGTGTTTTTTTTTTAATTTTTAGTGCACAGAGCTGCATTCTGAGCTGGAGGCTTTGAGCGATGAGTATTTCTCCTGCCAGACGAAGCTGCGCCAGTGCAGGGACCAGCTGAAGAGTCATCAGGGCAGAAGAACAAACGTGAGTCAGCTTATTTGGCCACTGTGGCCCACACAAGACCCTTCCTTTGTTCCCCTCCAAGACTCCTGCCACCACGAACCCTTGGCCATATTGGAGTTGTATTACATTTCAATCCAGGCGAGATAGTCCTAGAGAGTCTTCTCAGGGAGGAAGAGAAGAGATGATGAGTGTTGAGTTTCTAGTGATTTTTCAGCTCCAGGCTACCTAAATTCATCCATCAGGAAGCACGAAACGTGTCTGCCTATGGGCCTATTAGGGTTAAATTTGAGGTGGGGGGATTGACACTGGCCTGGAATCCACTCCACTGAAACTGGCCTTGATCTGACAAAAGGTGAGATCTTTATAAATAAGTAAAAAGGTTGAAATGTGCTTCAGCTGTGCTAGTTGCCAGATTTAAAAAATTTTCCCCGCCCAAAGTCAAACCCCGCCTCCGAAATGTCATTAACCCTGCCTCCAACACCGCCCAAAACCCGCAGCCTTCAAAAATTTCCCGCAGCCGGTCGCGGGAACCCGCCCAATTGGGTGGGGAAAACCGCCCATCTGGCAACAAGCCTGTGCACAGAGCTCTGCTCAGATTAATTCAGAACTTGTACGCACCAGAAACCGGGAGCTCTCTTTATCCACGGGCGAGCAGGCGGTTTACCATTCTCCCTTGACCCTGTTCCCAACGAGGAAGAGTGCACCTCAGTTTCAGTGACCTTCCCGCTCCTTCTGCCTCCAAGGGGGCCAGATCTGATGGTTGGTTTTCAGTTATTTCCTAAGCTATAAACTTCAATGTGTGGTTGTACAGGAGGAAAAAATCTCAACAGACTCCTGGAACTTAGAACTCCTATGAATTTATAGCCATAGAGCTATCTGTCATCACTGGCTTAAAAAAACCTCCTCTTTCCTGTAGTTTATTCATTTATTGAGGGTCAAAACTCGCACTTATCTTAGCTTTGACTCCACGTTGCTCTCCTTGACGCTCTGTCTTTCTTTGCGAAGGCCGACTCTGGTCCAGGTTTTGGTATCGTTTCCACTTCCTGCTTCAGGTGCTGAGCTTCAACTCTTCCTTCTCAGCACAGTTGCTATAGAGTACGCCAGCACCACGGACCATGAAGCAGGAAGTAGAAAAGATACCAGAACCTGGACCAGAGTCGGCCGTGGCAAAGAAAGGCTGAGCGTCAAGGAGAGCAACGTGGAGTCAAAGCTAAGATAAGTGCGAGTTTTGACTCTCAATAAATGAATAAACTACAGGAAAGAGGAGGTTTTTTAAGCCAATGATTACAGATAGAACTCCTATGAATTTATAGCCATAGAGCTAAGTTTCAGGAGTCTGTTGAGGCTTTTTCCTCCTGTACAACCACACACTGAAGTTTATAGCTTAGGAAATATTTAGAGCTATCCTGAGTAACTGATCCTAGGCAATGCTACATTTTGAGTGGGATGGTTTTCCATGCCTACATTTCCAACCTTACCAACTGAGTGCGTTAAGGCATTTACCGTCATGGCAGCAATTCTGTCTGTAGCCCTGCCTCCTTTTAGGCAACTCTTATGCCATATGGCAAAAGCCCAATCCTATAATGGTATCTGGGCGCCCAGATTTCATTATGGGATACCAGAGTAACCAGACATTGGTGTGCCTGAAATCTAGCCATCCGCAGTTACACCAGCCTGGCATAACGGCGGGCTCAGCAGTGCCAAGGCTGCGCATAACACACAATACTGTAAGCTACATGCAGCCCTATCTACATATATCCCCCCCTCCCCTTTGCATTACTTATATATATAAATATATTATTTTCTAAATTTATATACGCAAGGAGCGCTCAAATGCAGGGGAAAGAGAAGGGTGATGGGATTTGATATATTGCCTTTCTGTGGCTACAATCAAAGCTGGTTGTGTACCTGGGGCAACGGAGGAGGGGGGGGGGTTAAGTGCCTTTGCCCAGCGTTATAAGGAGCTGCAATGGGAACTGAACCCAGTTCCCCTGCTTCTCAGGCCACTGCAGTAACCATTAGGCTACTCCTGCACTTACAGGCTTGCATATTCTAGTTAATGAAGTCAGGTCCTGTTTAGCAGGAACAGATCCAAAGAAGCTTAGCAGAGATTAGGTAGGAAAGCCGGTGCCGGGCAGACTTCTACGGTCTGTGCCCTGATCGAGGCTGAATAGATTTGGATGGGCCAAAGTGGAACTGTTCAGGGGCTTTTGACAACAACTTCAGACGTTTTAGAACACAGGCCAGTGCCAGGCAGACCTCTACAGTCTATGCCCTAAAAATGGCAAGGACAAATCGAGATCAGGTATGCATATGATGTATCACTTTATACCATACTAGTAAAAAGGCCCGTTTCTGACACAAATGAAACAGGCGCTAGCAAGGTTTTCCTCGGAGTGTGTATGTTTGAGTGTATGTGAGAGTGACTGTGTGTGAGAGAGTGAATGTGCGAGTGAGTGTGTGTGTGTGAGAGAGAGAGAGAGAGAGTGAGTCTGGGTGTGAGTGTGTGTGTGAGAATGAGAGTGTGTGCAAGTGTGTATGTGAGACACAATGTGAGAGTGTTTCACACAGATACAGTGTGTGCGAGAGTGTGTGTGAGACACAGACTCTCTGTGAGACTGAGTGTATGAGACCAAGAGAGTGTGTGAGTGACTAGGGGGATCATTTTCAAAGCACTTAGACTTACAAAGTTCCATAGGTTACTATGAAACTTTGTAAGTCTAAGTGCTTTGAAAATACGCCTCTGTGTGACTCATAGAGAGTGAATGTGATACAGTGCGAGACATAGAGTGAGTGAGAGAGAGAGAGAAAGACATTGACTGTGAGAGAGAGTGTGTGTGTGACAGAGATACCCCCCCCCCCCTCTCTGGCGTCAGGCCCCCCTCCCTCCCCCCCCTCTTTCTCTGGTGTCTGAGCGTTACTGTGCAGGACACTGAGCTTCAAGGAACTGACCAATCCTATTTAATAGAATGCGCCTCCAACATTCTGAAGCCGAGAAACCTCGTGTGGTTGGTCACTTCTGCTTGTGACGAACCCGGAAGTACGTGATGTCAATTCAGGAGATGGATACAGAGAGCAGGAATGCCTCAGCCATGCAGTCAGCTTCAGAATGTTGGAGGTGCCTTTTATTATATAGGAAAGGAACTGACCAATCCTATTTAATGGAATGCACCTCCAACATTCTGAAGCCGAGAAACCTCGTGTGGTTGGTCACTTCTGCTTGTGACGAACCCGGAAGTACGTGATGTCAATTCAGGAGATGGATACAGAGAGCAGGAATGCCTCAGCCATGCAGTCAGCTTCAGAATGTTGGAGGTGCCTTTTATTATATAGGAAAGGAACTGACCAATCCTATTTAATAGAATGCACCTCCAACATTCTGAAGCCGAGAAACCTCGTGTGGTTGGTCACTTCTGCTTGTGACGAACCCGGAAGTACGTGATGTCAATTCAGGAGATCGATACAGAGAGCAGGAATGCCTCAGCCATGCAGTCAGCTTCAGAATGTTGGAGGTGCCTTTTATTATATAGGAAAGGAACTGACCAATCCTATTTAATAGAATGCACCTCCAACATTCTGAAGCCGAGAAACCTCGTGTGGTTGGTCACTTCTGCGTGTGACGAACCCGGAAGTACGTGATGTCAATTCAGGAGATGGATACAGAGAGCAGGAATGCTTCAGCCATGCAGTCAGCTTCAGAATGTTGGAGGTGCCTTTTATTATATAGGAAAGGAACTGACCAATCCTATTTAATGGAATGCACCTCCAACATTCTGAAGCCGAGAAACCTCGTGTGGTTGGTCACTTCTGCTTGTGACGAACCCGGAAGTACGTGATGTCAATTCAGGAGATGGATACAGAGAGCAGGAATGCCTCAGCCATGCAGTCAGCTTCAGAATGTTGGCGGTGCGTTTTATTATAAAGGATATAATGAGTTTAGCCTGTTGGGCAGACTGGATGAACAGTGTAGGTCTTTATCTCCCGTCATCTACTACGTTGCTATGTATTTATGTTTCTCATTGGTATTTCTGAGTGATTTCCAAAGCCGACTGTCGGTCTTCTCCCTCCCCACAGAGACGAAGCTGCTGGTGCTGCTGGGTGCCCTTCCTAGTGGTGGCGATAGCCACAGCGTTGGCAGCATTTTTCACTAACCTGGACACGATGGTACACGGAGGGCCAAAGAAGTTTACTCCGTTTTAATGCTGACTGTAGACGTGGAAAAAAATTTGTATGCGTGGGTTTGTTTTCATTTCTTTTCAGTTTGTTTTCCATAAAAGGTGATTTTGTTCATGGCAGCCTCTTTAGCGTTTTGCCTTGTTCATAAAATGGTTTAATACATTTCTGTACAGAATTCTGACTAAATTGCTTTTTACCATCTGGATACAAAAAAAATAAATAAATAAAGGTTAAAAGTAAAGAGAATTATGAGCACTATAGGAAGGTTATGCAGGTCTCTGGGGAGACAGGAGAGAGAGCAAGTAACCTCACGTATTTCAACGAGACGAGAGAAGCCAATTTGAAAACGCTGATTGTGATCACAAATTATGATATAGAAGACACCATGGGTGACGTTCAGAAATTGCGCCCAGTTAGATGCCGGGATGATCTGTGCTAAGCTGGAATTCTGTAACGTCTGCGTTGCACAGAGGGTCCTTTACAGTAATATTAGCATAGCACACATTTCACGCCTAACGTTAAGAGGCGGTATTTATGCCTGCCAAGAGCTGGAGTACATGCTGCCACTCAACTAATGACAGGCGTGCAAATGACAATGTTCTTTAACATTGTGCCAAAATTCTGGGAGTATCTCAGACCTCCCCTCCCCCTCCCACGTCCCTCCTACAGCCCTATCCCCTTTGAGATGAGTGGACTGCCAAGAGAGTGAGCCGGGCCTGGAGCAGAGCTGCCATTCCCCCCCCGAATCATCATCATCGCCGCCAGCCCTCCCACCTCCCACCCACCTGAAATACCTTGGCTGGCCTCGCCAGCTGCAGGCAGCGTGGTTCCTTCCTCTACCCGAACCTGCTACCTAACGGGAACTCATGTTGATATACTGCAATCCAGTAATACACTATAATTTTATATATACTTATATGTTTGTTTTGAGTACCCTCAGATATTTCCACTATATATATTTTTTTACTAGTATATATATATATATATATATATATATATATATATATATATATACTAGTAAAAAAGCCCCGTTTCTAATGCAAATGAAACTGGGGGGGGGGGGGGGGGGGGGGGGGGCTAGCAATGTTTTCTTCTGTGTGCATGTGGGAGTGTGTGTGTCCCTGCCCTCTGGCCTCTCTCCCCTCCCCCCTCTGAGTCCTTCACTGTTACAGAGCCAGCGATTTGATTTCGTGCTCTGCTGTTTTCCTTCACTGACTGTGTTACAGAGAGGGCGGGGCAGACACTCATAGGGAAACCGGATATCTCGCCCCCTTCACACTTCCGGCTGGAGGCTTCATAGAACGTTGGTGTTGCCTTTTATATAAAGATTATATATATATATATATATATATATATATATATATATATAGTGTATGGCAATATAGTGTATTACTGGATTAGAGTATATCAGTATGAGTTTCCATTACATAGCAGTGATCCTGGTTCCAGCAGTGGATTATATTCTATTTATCTACCAGAGGGGGGGGCGGTGGGGGCGGTCCGCCCCGGGTGCACGCCGCTGGGGGGGTGCCGCGGCGCGTGCCTGCTCTGAGTTCACTGACTTCGTGCGTTCGCTGCAGCTCCCTCCTCTGCTCTGCCCTGGAACAGGTTACTTCCTGTTCCGGGTCAGAGGGAGCTGCAGCGAACGCGCGAAGTCAGGGAACTCTGAGCAGGCGCGCGCTGCGGCACCCCCCCAGCGGCGTGCACCCGGGGGGGAGGGGGTCCGCGCTGCATCGGGGGGGGGGGGGGTGCTGCACCCGGGGGGGGCGGGGCGCCGCCCGGGTGTCCGCCCCCCTAGGAACGCCACTGCAGAGACTATTGGATATTTATTGTTTTGTTGCTTCCTCTGCCCAGCATTGCCTGCCCCTGCGGCTGCTTTCCTCAGGTCGCACATGCTCAGTCTCAAAACTGAGCATGTGCAGCCTGAGGGCCCAACAGCTGCTAGGCAGGCAATGCAAGGGGGACCCGGTGTGGAATTTTCTCTCTCCTGTTCCTGTTGGGACGCGATCACCAGGGTCCCGTCAGGAGGAGGAGAGAGAGAGGCGCCAGGTCCCCCTTGGAGGCCCAGGCCTGGGGAATTTTGCCTCCCCTGCCCCTCCCTCTTGGCAGCCTTGGATGCGTGCTATGAAAATTACGCACACGTTACAGAACAGGGTGCAGAGCAGATCCACACGTAACTCCTAATTAATTATAATTAGTGCCAATAAATGATCATCACCTAATTAGCTACACTGTTCCCTCTAAGCTGAGCAGGAGTCCTCCACCTACAGTCCTGCCAGTGGGTGGCGCTGTTTCACTATCACATTTTCAATAGTGAGGGACAGGCAAGCTCTGCAGGACTCCAGGGAACTTGCCTGTCCATAGCAATTGAAAACAACAATATTGAAGCATCACCCCCCCCCCCCCCCCCCCCCCCCCCCCCCCCCCCGGCAACAACGGCAGTTGGAGGACTGCTGCTCAGCTGAGGGAACACTGATTAACTAATTAGTTTATTTACACAAGCTATTTCAAGGGCTTGAATTCAGGACACAGCAGACTCGGGTTACTGTCTTACATCCTCTCGGGCCTGGTAGGTTTAGTCCTGCTGAGGAGCTGGTGCAATTGAGCCTGGGAAGAGAGGAGAAAGGCTTCCAAGACTGTGGTGGCCCCTGATGGCCCTAAAGAAACACCAAGGTATACTCTTTAGTCTATCAAGCAAGAAAACTGGGATACAAGCCCAAGTCACACAAAGTAACACTCTAGTATTTACAACATTAGACAACTGTGCAAGAGAAGTCCTGACATGTCACTACTACTACTACTACTACTACTTAGCATTTCTATAGCGCTGCCACTGTTCCTGTCAAGTTGCTTTATCTCCTTCTGCTTCTGGGACTCAGTTGAAATCAAGGCACTGGTCTGAAAAGTCCAGCTTTCTCAGTCACTACTCTGCAACAGTGCTACCTACTTCCAAGCAGAGGGAACTACTACTTATCATTTCTATAGCGCTACTAGACGTACGCAGCGCTGTACACTGGACATGAAGAGACAGTCCCTGCTCCACAGAGCTTACAATCTAATCAGGATAGACAAACAGGACAAATAAGGGATAAAGGAATTACTAAGGTGGGAATGATAAAACATGGGTACTGAACAAGTGAATGGGGTTAGGAGTTAAAAGCAGCATCACAAAGGTGGGCTTTTAGCCTAGATTTGAAGACGGCCAGAGATGGAGCTTGACAGACTGGCTCAGGAAGTTTATTCCAGGCATATGGTGCAGCAAGATAAAAGGAATGGAGTCTGGAGTTCGCAGTGAAGGAGAAGGGTGCAGATAAGAGAGATTTACCCAGTGAACGGAGTTCCCGGGGAGGAATGTAGGGAGAGATGAGAGTGGAGAGGTACTGAGGAGCTGCAGAGTGAATGCACTTATAGGTCAATAAGAGGAGTTTGAACTGTATGCGGAAACGGATAGGAAGCCAGTGAAGTGACTTGAGGAGAGGGCTAATATGAGCATAGTGACAGAGTTCAATTTCTACACCATGACTCGGCTCCTGGGCCTGGCTGGGATGTGGCAGAGGTAGCAACCGTAGCCCCTGAGGAAGAGAAAGACGCTTTGGCCATCGATCAAGACTAATTTATTTATTTATTATTACATTTATAACCCACATTTTCCCACTGATCACAGGCTCAATAATAACTAGAACAGTGGTTCTCAACCCTCTCCTAGATGAACATCTAGCCAGTTGGGTTTTCAGAATTTCAACAAATATGTGTGGAATAGATTTGTATACCGCTGGGTGTTCAATAAATGCAAATTAATTTTGGTAATGCTGAAACCCCAGCTAGCTAGATTGCCTCCAGGAAAGGGTTGAGAAGAACTGACCTACAAGACCAGACTCCAGAACTTCAACTTCATGCTTCAAAAGGAGTGACCGCCTGACCCCTTAGAAAAGGCCCTCACTAGGAAGGATACAAAATCCAGGTCAAATAGGCCTGAAGTGTTGAGAAGGAAGGTTCATCATACTGACAGCTGGAAAACTGAAGGAGCAGGAAGAAAGTGCTGGATGAAAAGCTTGTATCCCAAGAATCCTGGGGTTACGCAGAGAAACACAAAAGCAGTGGCAGCCTGGGAGGGATCCAGGGCTATGAGTAGGCCTCACTGTGGGGCCTTATTTGCGTAAGTCAGTACTGGCTGAAAAGCAGGTTATGTGTGAAAAACAGTTGCTCATTGATAGGGCCGGCTCTGTGTGCCAAAGTATAACATGTAGGGTTTTGACCTCCGTATATCATTTTCAAATCAAAGCCCCCTTTTTACTAAGTGGGGGTTAAAACTTCACAGCTGAAGTAACTGCAAAGCTTCTGTGTCCAGCATGTCCCATGCACTTACCCCCTGATTCTATAAAGGTTGCCAAAAATCACTCATATAAATTGAGGCATGTTCCCAATTCTCGCATGCAATTTAATAGACTAACGAGCCAATCAGTGCCAATAATTGGCTTTTTAACAAGCTATTATTGGCACTAATTAGATTTATTTAGGACCAACGCGTATAAAGTTAAGCACAGGATTCGTGCCTAAAATTTATGACCGGTCCTAAGAAGGGGGTGTGGAAATGGGAAGAACATGGGCATTTTGGGGTGGAACGGGGGCACGGCTTTGGGTGACATGCGTAATTACAGAATGGTGCTCTGCATGTAAATTTAGGCATGGGCTTTGGCGCCACGTTTTCACTGGTGCAAATTGCCGCGCTTAAATGTACGCACAACTCTCTGCTTAAGCGTGTATTCTATAAACCCTGCCTAAAGTTCTGGGCTTATAAAATACGGTTTACACAGGTATGTTTCAGTACTATTCATACTCTAGCTGTTACTGCCCACTAACAGTACTGCAGATACCTCAAATGCCGTTAACGCCACTTACTGAGGTGCTATTAACTTGCTCCAGCAATAGCATAGCCAGGCTGGTTATTTTGGGTGGGTCTTTGGGAGAAAAAAAAAAAAAACCCACCCACCACCCTGTTCTGCATCTCTCCTTCTCCTCCATCCCGGACCCGGTATTTACCCCCACCTGCAATGCGGCAACTCCCCTTCCCCAGTGTACCTCCACGTTTGTGGACAGCAACAATGCGCATCCGCTGGCATCGCTGGTTTCTGCAGGCTTCTCTCTGCCGTGTCCTGCTGTAGGAAATAGGAAGTGACATCAGCGAGGGCGTGGTGCGGCAGAGGGAAGCGCTCCCAACAGATGTGCGCAAACGTGGTGAGACAGGGAGGGGGGGGAAGGGGGGATTCAATAGTGAAAGGCTAAAGTGAATAGTCTTAACTGTTGGTACAGTGAACCCAAAAGAATGTCAACAGACGTCTATGGAGAGAAAACCAAGGGAGCCCAATCCTTCTACGCTCCTGGTCACTAACAGGGTGCAAACCGTCATCACAGTGCCACAGCTGCTAATGACACGGTCTCCGTAGTAATAGAAAGATCTTTAAAACTGGTTTGGTCCTTGACCATCTGCTTCAGAGCCTCACTCCAGGCATCCAGGTGTTCCTTCATTGAAACACAGACAGCCTCAGGGACACTAAAGGAATACAGCCGAAACCTTCTGCTGCCGCTGATCTCAGGGCAGGAAGCTTCAACGGAGAAAACCCGCAGTGGAGTAAGGGACAAACAGTTTTCAAAGCCCTTGTCAGTGCTGAACCAGTACGAGGCTGGGAATCCCAGAAGTATCCCAAAAACCGTGCATAAGTTCCAATCGGTCGAGCACATTTCGCTGATGGATGTCACCTCTGAGCTGTTCTCCTCTACTGTTTTCAGATGATTTAATACGTCTGTGACGTTCTGCTTTATTTGATCCAAGACTCGTGGATCACACATCCCCGGGCATGATCTCGTTGCGGAAACGTCCACAATAAGCATGTTCTGTTTCAGTACCGCTTCCAGATACACCGACGCTTGCTCTACGTTCAGGATCAGAATGTTGCCGGCCAGAACCAGCAAATGCAAGCGGCACCGGGTCAGGCCTGCAGTCTGCACTGCCTCCATGTAGCTGTAAATCTGGCCTGCGCCTGCTGCACTGTAGTCATAAAGGAAAGCAGGCTTCAGCCCACAGTCCACTGCCAGGACCTGCGCTGCGAGATCCAGGCTGGAAACCAGAGAGAAGCCTTTGTTTTTCTTTAGGCCAAGACACTGCCGTGCAACAGAGACTAGAACCTCAGAAAATGGTGTTACCGTCCCGGGTTGCATTCCAGAACAGTGTTTCCACTTCTGGCGTCACCTCACCGGGTCACAGCATCAACATTATGGAAGTTGCTGAAAAGAAATAGCCACCAGTCAGCCTGAGAAAAGCATCTATATACATTATATTATTACTGTGCACCTGCGAGTTCCCAGCCCAACCAGTACTCAAAGCCACAGCATCAACAAGCAGCTGCGAAATTTCCATTTCATCAGATACCGCATACAATTCAAGATTCTGCGGCTCCTCACTACCTCTCCTCCCTCATCTCCCCCTATGTTCCCACCCGTAATCTCCGCTCACAGGACAAATCCCTCCTTTCAGTTCCCTTCTCCACCACTGCCAACTCCAGGCTCCGCTCATTCTGCCTTGCCTCACCCTTTGCCTGGAACAATCTTCCTCAACCCCTACGCCAAGCCCCCTCCCTACCCATTTTCAAATCTCTGCTTAAAACTCACCTCTTCAATGCTGCTTTTGGCACCTAACCTTTTGTGAATTATAGTATTCCCTATCAGACGGACTCTATACTTGTTTTTAGATTGTACACCTGTCTTTTAGATTGTAAGCTCCTTGAGCAGGGGCTGTCCTTCTATGTTAAATTGTACAGCACTGCGTAACCCTAGTAGCGCTTTAGAAATGTCAAGTAGTAGTAGTAGTAGGTGGGTGGGTTCAACATACAGAGCAATAGGAAGCATTATCAAAAACACAATTAAAAAGCAGAGGCAATGAAAAGATGGAAAAGAATTTATGTGTCTTAACTTTCAACTGGATAAATCTTTGTGTTTTTTTTATTTGGGGGTCAAAGAACAGAATGCCCAGCCAAAAGTTATCTGTACAAGGGGTGGTGGCAACAGAAGCAACCAAGGGACTCACTTGATTGAAACTTAACTGTCTAGTGAATTGCACAAGTCATCCATTTTATTTATTTATAACATTTTTGAATCCCACATTTTCCCACCTATTTGCAGGCTCAATGTGGCTTACATAATTCCGCAAGTGGTGATTACCAGTTCCGGACAGAAGAAATACATAATTGGGGCAAAGGGACCGATTAGGTTAGGTTACAAAAGGAAAGTTCGTCCTATGATAAGAGCTAAAGGTAATAGGTTAAACTTCAATCATGACAAAAAATAGCTTGAACAATTAGGATCATTAAACTGGAAATCAAGATAATTAGCAAAACAGTTGAGATATAGATTTAGGTGGCAGAGATATAGATATAGATTGGGCGACAGAGCAGGTGGGGGGGGGGGGCTGGTTGGGAGGCGGGGATAGTGCTGGGCAGACTTATACAGTCTGTGCCAGAGTTGGTGGTGGGAGGCGGGGCTGGTGGTCAGGAGGCGGGGATAGTGCTGGGCAGACTTATACGGTCTGTGCCAGAGCCGGTGGTGGGAGGCGGGGCTGGTGGTTGGGAGGCGGGGATAGTGCTGGGCAGACTTATAAGGTCTATGCCAGAACCGGTGGTGGGAGGCGGGGCTGGTGGTTGGGAGGCGGGGATAGTGCTGGGCAGACTTATAAGGTCTGTGCCCTGAAGAGGACAGGTACAAATCAAGGTAGGGTATACACAAAAAGTAGCACATATGAGTTTTTCTTGGTGGGCAGACTGGATGGACTGTGCAGGTCTTTTTCTGCCGTCATCTACTATGTTACTATATTGTTATTTAGGCCAGTTATTTATCTATTTAAGTTTGGGTTTGTACTCAGTGGTCCTATTTAAAAAAAAGACAACGCAACTAAAAATACACTAAGATAAGCAAATAAGCCATCATCCATCTATATGTATGTGGACTCTGAACCCTTTAATATCAACCTCAGTTGGTCTTCAAAACTTTCATTTTGCAGCAAGCAGGTGATGCTGCAGGTCTAAAGTTTCCAGTTTAAATTGATATACTGCCTGCATTACCAAAATAATACTAAAATCACAATTTCCACTGAATGAAAATGTTAAGGTCTTTTTTTTTTTTTTTTACATTTGTACCCCGCGCTTTCCCACTCATGGCAGGCTCAATGCAGCTTACATGGGGCAATGGAGGGTTAAGTGACTTGCCCAGAGTCACAAGGAGCTGCCTGTGCCTGAAGTGGGAATCAAACTCAGTTCCCCAGGACCAAAGTCCACCACCCTAACCACTAGGCCACTCCAACAGTGTTACCATTATATGAGTTTATATGGGTTTGAAGGAAAAAAAAGGCCCTATAGAGCTCCTAGATTAAAACCATCTATTGGGGCTAAAACAGGTCTATATAGATCCTCTATTTATCATTGGCCAAAAACCTCCTATGGTGTGTGGTGTCTGGATTACCGTCATGTCAAACGTAATACTAAATTTTTCAAGTTACACTCAAATAATCACTCTGTAGCAAAAACACTTTGCATGGTAAACTGTGAAACATTTAAGGTTTGAAAGAACACTTATCTTTCAAACTGCCAGCACTTGGGAGTTCCACGATATTGAGCCGTTCTTTCTTTCCCTCGCCCCAAGCCAACGGTGGCCAGCATTTCGCCTAGCTGCCTCAGGGTCTTGGTGGCGGGACTGCTTTGGAATTTGGCTTTAATACTATAATACTGTCTTCTCGTGTCTGTGCATAGCGCTCAAATAATAGCATTCAAATTCACAATAATCTGCTCCGACTGTCCCCACTCATTCCTGAGATGTGGATGTATAATAGAGATCTTTGGATCTGGCCAGGAACAGATCCATTGGAGACTTTAGCAAGTGCTGTGTCAGTTGAATGAAGAGGGCGAAAGCCAGATTGACGTGAATCAAGAATAGCTTGAGATGAAAGAAAGTCAAGACAATGGCGGTGAACAGCACGTTCAAGTATCTTGGGTAGGAAAGGGAGGAGAGAGATGGGGGCGATAGTTGGAAGGCCAGGTTTTTTGAGTAGCGGTGTGACTACGGCATGTTTGAAGGCATCAGGAATAGTTGCAGTGGAAAGTGAAAGATTGAGGATATGACAGAGAAAAGGGATGAGATAGTGCTACATAGATGGGTGGGAATAGGATCAGAGGAACAAGTAGTTAGTTTTGAAGAGGAGAAAGACAATGTGCAGTTTCCTCTTCATTTCAGAAAAGGAGGCAGGGGTTGAAGGAGGGTTGAGAATTGACTAACGGAAGGAGAGGTGGAGGTGACTTGGTTGAGAATTCAAGTTTAATCTTGTGAACTTTATCATGAAAGTACTCAGCCAGAGTCTGGAGAGAAAGTGAAGGGGGGAGTTGGAGGTGAAGGCACTTTGAGGACAGAGTTCAGTGTGGCAAAGAGACGTTGGGGAGGGTTTGAGCCAAGAGAATTTGTCAACTGGATGTGGTAGTCGTGTTTAGCAAGTGAAAGAGCAGACTGGAAAGAGGTCAGCAAGAATTTGAAATGTATGACGTGACGTCAGCATGGGATTTCAGGCAAAGGCATTCGGCAGAGCAGGCAACATAAAACCTGACTTTCCTATGCAACCTGTAATGCTGACTTGAACCTTACTCTGGGACCTTTCCTATATAACCTATAAGCCACATTGAACCTACTACAGGTGGGAAAATGTGGGGTACAAAAGCAATAAATAAATAAAATAAAATTTCTCTGCAACAGCTCCTCTCAGCACTCCGTGTAAATTGGGAATGTTGCTCAGCCTGCCTCCCTTTCCTCATACAGACGTCAGCATGAACAGGACCCCATGCTGGCACCACCGATACACGTCAAGCATGAGAGCAATCACAGCAGAAGAGTAGAGAAGACCCACAGGCATATTTTCAAAGCATTTAGCCTTCCAAAGTTCCATAGAAACCCGTGCAACTTTGGAAGGCTAAGTGCTTTGAAAATACGCCTCTGGCAGTGCATCACACTGATAACACGTGAATACCGCACAGACAACTGAAGCACGAACACTACGTTTTGTAGCTTAGATCTAAGGCAGAAAAGCATAACAAATGGTGCATGCAATTAGGAGCCCCCGCAAATTCACTCAGACTCTGCAGCGAGCCCTCTGCACCACAGCTCACTGCAAGGAAGCGCCGCTCCCCTCCTAGTCCCAATGCACAAGTACATACCGGTCCGCGCGCGCCTACCTACCTCGTGCGCGTCTGCAGTTGTGCTCTGAGCTCTCCTGTTACTGACGTCATTAGTCACGTGCCAAGGACAGTCTGAACGAAGCCGGAAGCCGCAAGCGTTGGTGGGAGTCTCCCGGCTTCGTTCGGACTGTCCTTGGCACGTGACTAATGACGTCAGTAACTCCCTATTTAAAGGAACAGAGACACGTTTTTGTTCCTGCGTCTGACTGCAGCGTAGAATTTGTAGGGAGTCAGGGACCCCCCCCCCCCCCCATTTTCTTCCATTCAAAAGCAAAATCCGCACATTATCAAATAGAATGCATCTGGAGATCGGAGGTTAAAGAATTCAGGCCACAAACAAAGAACAAAAGTGAGGTTGGGGGGGGGGGGGGAGGAGTCGGGGACAGGCTAAGAAGAGTTGGATTAAGCATGGGCAAACTAGGCACGGTCCTCTGGAGCCCAAAAGTACTACTACTTAACATTTCTAGAGCGCTACTAGGGTTATGCAGCGCTGTACAGTTTAACAAAGAGAGACAGTCCCTGCTCAAAGAGCTTACAATCTAATAGGTAAGAGTGAGACAAATATAGGACAATCAAGCCATTGTGACATCACTGATGAGGTTGGCTCTTAGGCATTGGTGGAATGAGGCATTATGACATCACAATCTCAGCTCTGGATACCAGAGACTGAAACTCTTCACACTAAGGGGGGAAGTGGGCCAAGTATAGGACAGTCCAGCCATTGTGACATCACTGATGAGGTTGGCTCTTAGGCATTGGTGGAATGAGGCATTATGACATCACAATCTCAGCTCTGGATACCAGAGACTGAAACTCTTCACACTAAGGGGGGAAGTGGGCCAAGTATAGGACAGTCGAGCCATTGTGACATCACTGATGAGGTTGGCTCTTAGGCATTGGTGGAATGAGGCATTATGACATCACAATCTGAGCTCTGGTTAAATCACTGCTATATGTAATACTACTACTACTACTTAACATTTCTAGAGCGCTACTAGGGTTATGCAGCGCTGTACAGTTTAACAAAGAAGGACAGTCCCTGCTCAAAGGAGCAGTGGCGTACCAAGGGGGGGGGGATCCGCCGCTGGGTGCACGCCGCTGGGGGGGGGGTGCCACACGCGCCTGTCCTTCGTTCGTTCTATGCTCCCTCTGCCCCGGAACAGGGCGTGCACCCAGGGGGGTTCTTTCGTGGGGGGGGGGGCGCTGCATCTGGGGGCGGGGCTTATCAGCGATCCGCCCCAGGTGTCAGCCCCCCTAGGAACGCCAAAGAGCTTACAATCTAATGGGCGAAATGTCAAGATGGGGCAATCTAGATTTCCTGAATAGAGGTATGGTGGTTAGGTGCCGAAGGCAACATTGAAGAGGTGGGCTTTGAGCAAGGCTTTGAAGAAGGGTAGGGAAGGGGCCTGGTATATGGGCTCAGGGAGTTTATTCCAAGCATAGGGTGAGGCGAAGCAGAAAGGGCAGAGTCTGGAGTTGGCGGTGGTGGAGAAGGGTACTGAGAGGAGGGATTTGTCCTGTGAGCGGAGGTTACGGGTAGGAACGTAAGGGGAGATGAGGGTAGAGAGGTAATGAGGGGCTGCAGATCGAGTGCATTTGTAGGTTAGTAGGAGAAGCTTGAACTGTATGTGGTACCTGATCGGAAGCCAGTGAAGTGACTTGAGGAGAGGGGTGATATGCGCATATCGGTCCAGGCGGAAGATAAGGCGTGCAGCAGAGTTCTGAACGGACTGAAGGGGGGATAGATGGCAAAGTGGGAGGCCAGTGAGGAGTAGGTTGCAGTAGTCAAGGCAAGAGGTAATGAGAGAGTGGATGAGAGTTCGGGTGGTGTGCTCAGAGAGGAAAGGGCGAATTTTGCTGATGTTATAGAGGAAGAAGCGACAGGTCTTGGCTATCTGCTGGATATGTGCAGAGGAGAGGGAGGAGTCGAAGATGACTCCGAGGTTGCGGGCAGATGAGACGGGGATGATGAGGGTGTTATCAACTGAGATAGAGAGTGGAGGGAGAGGGGAAGACAATAAGCTCGGTCTTGGCCATATTCAGTTTCAAGTGGCGGTTGGACATCCAGGCCGCAATGTCAGATAATCAGGCCAATACTTTGGCCTGGGTTTCTGCAGTGATGTCTGGTGTGGAGAGATAAAGCTGGGTGTCATCAGCATAAAGATGATATTGGAAACCGTGAGAGTATAGGGGGGGGGGGTGGCTTTGTCAGATGTGCTCAGGGTTCAAGAGGCTAGGATTGCCAGTTGGATTTTTTTTTTTCAGGATTCTGAATGTGTGAACTGGGTGTCTCAAAGCTGGCTAAGTGTGTGGTGGTGATGGGTATTTTTCAGAGTTTAGCCTGCCACAGCTCTCCAATGCTCGCTCCCCCTTCCAGTGCAGATTTTGTGGTAGAATCCAGCCAATGGGAAGGCTTCTAGTCGCAGGAAGGCGGGACCAATCCCATTGGAATCCAAAGTTAGTGTTCTGGGGCAGAGTGGGGGGCGGAGGAGATTGGTAGGTCTGAAGAATGGGTGTAAGTGTGAAGGGTCTGCTGACAGCTGGAGGAAAAAAATACTGGTAGCAAGTGCCAGAACTTTACATGATAGTGGACAGGGGTGGAGGCACTACCTGAATCAGCAGCGCTAGAAAAGAGAGCTAGTGCAAGTGTGTCCCTGGTCAGGAGCCCAGTCTCATATAAATAAAGCTTCCCTTTGAAAATCGGGGTTGGAATGACAAAGTTCACTGGTACAAATATACCTGTGCACAGATATACTAAGGAAAGAAACATTTTCAGCCCAGGGGATTTACCCTAACTATTAAATAACTTGGGCAAATTCCTTTGAACACTGTCTGAATGCTGCTTCCACTGTGCCTATATTCTTTAATAACCATCAAAAGAAAGCTAAAATACTTTATTTTTCTTTTCCATTTGTGAACCCTTTTTTACATGTAAACATTTATACTTTGGACACACTACCCTTACATCTCACTCTATCGGGCAGTACGTCCTTGGAATCTCTGGTTTGTATCAGAGGCAAGAGAGTGAAAATGACTTAGCAATGGGCTGAGAACCAGGGAAGCTGGGCAAGTTACATAGCTCCAGGAGGGAGACATTTATGACCAGGCCTCTTTTTGAACTTACATCCCGTCAGCGCTCCTTTTTGTAGTCTCTGGCTGATACCATCATTTGAAAACCAGCACTTGGGGGTCCCATAATGTACCTGGATGGGGTTGCAGAAATCCAGGAATGGCTCAATGTCCCTCCTAGAACTGGGTCTACTGACCCAACTAAGGCAGGAGCAAGCCCCAGTCATAAGTACATAAGTATTGTTGTACTAGGAAAGACCCAAGGTCCATCAAGCCCAGCATCCTGTTTCCAACAGTGGCCAATCCAGGTCACAAATACCTGGCAAGATCCCAAAAAAGTACAAAACATTTTATACTGCTTATCCCAGAAAAAGTGGATTTTCCCCAAGTCCAGTCATTCCTTGCTTCTGCTGTCAAAATGGCTACCCAGCCCTTCAGCGGCAGCCATTGTGAGATTAGGGCAAGCATAAGCAGGAGCAACTGAATCACTCCTGCCTATGCCAACTTCAATCTCACAATGGCTACCATAACCTTCAGTAGCAGTTTCACAGTCTCATCAGCCATTTTTATGCAGGGGCGTAGCCAGACCCTCAAGTTTGGGTGGGCCTGGACCCAAGGTGGGTGGGCAGAACTTCACCTTGTCCTACAAGTGATTCGATTTCTCCCTCTCTTGCCTGCATGGCATATGGTCTTTCAAACATCCCCTCTCCCCCGTATACCTTTTAAATAGCAGATTTTCACTGGCAGCAAACAGTTGTTGGGAGTTTTTGGCTGGTGGGGCTTGGGGTCCCTGCTAGCCACATTATAGGTGTGCTGCTACTTGGTGGGCCTGAACCTAAAGTGGGTGGGCCCTGGCCCACCCTTGGCTACGCCACTGTTGTGATGGCAGGAGACAGCAAAGACTGCTGATCAATCCTGCCCTGCTTAGGCCTCTAGACCACCAGGGTTTAAGGTAGGCCCGGGAAAGGGGGGCTGTGTATGGTCATGAAAGGGAGGGGGGCAGAGACAGGCTGGTTTTGGTTTCAGCTGAAACTGAGCAGTAAATTTCTGCTGCAGATTCAGTTTCAGTCAGCCTCTACTTAGCAGCTCTGCTAGTCCCTAATTCTACTCATTAAAATCAGTGTTGCAGGTCCCTTTAACATAGAGGGCTGTCAGGAACCCCAGAGTAAAATATCACTCTTGGAAATGGGTAAATTGGCTGCTCTAAAGCTTGTACATATTTTATTTTCTTGTATACTGCCTGCAAGCTATCAAAGTAGTGTACCTTCAGGTACTGGGTACTTTTCTGGCCCTGGCAGGCTGATTCACAATCTGAATTTGAACCTGAGGCACCTATTTCTGTGTAAAAGGTTCTTGTTTAGACATCACTGACACATACATCAGATTAACATTTTTCTTCTATCAAGTCTGGCAACATTACAGTGCCCTGCAGGCTGCAGCATCACCTACTTTTATAATTCCATCTCTGACGAAAGTAGATTCCTATTGGCCGAGACAGTCTGCAGCGACAGACTAGAGTGGTAAAGTGAGGTAGACAAAAGACAGCCAAGATAACGCCCAGTGACTAATCCAGTCCTGCTCATACCCCACTGCCATTGCAAGACTCCATCTCAGGGAATGCAATGCAAAAATGTGGGAAGAGGAAGAATCTTATCAGGTGACCTGGTTTTGACTTTGCCCTGTCCTTAAGAGGAGAGTGAACACATCCCTACTACTACTATTTAGTATTTCTATAGCGCTACAAGGCGTATGCAGTGCTGCACAAACATAGAAAAAAGAGTCCCTGCTCAAAGAGCTTACAATCTAATAGACAAAAAATAAAGTAAGCAAATCAAATCAATTAATGTGTACAGGAAGGAGGAGAGGAGGGTAGGTGGAGGCGAATGGTTACGAGTCAAAAGCAATGTTAAAGAGGTGGGCTTTCAGTCTAGATTTAAAGGTGGCCAAGGAAGGGACAAGACGTAGGGGCTCAGGAAGTTTATTCCAGGCGTAGGGTGCAGCGAGACAGAAGGCGCGAAGTCTGGAGTTGGCAGTAGTGGAGAAGGGAACAGATAAGAAGGATTTATCCATGGAGCGGAGTGCACGGGAAGGGGTGTAGGGAAGGACGAGTGTGGAGAGATGGGGAGCAGCAGAGTGAGTACATTTATAGGTTAGTAGAAGAAGTTTGAACAGGATACGAAATGTTGGTTGCAGGTATCCTCTCCAAGGTCTAGCCTGAACAAACCTTTATGAACAGAATTGAATTTCTCCTTGCGAAGGCCAACACAAACTATCTTTCAGCTATTTAATTATTCAAACTGTAACTGATCTTATTAACCACTGGAAGGCTTAAATTCAATGAGTAATTATACCTAGAGGGCCGACAAGATGATGGAGAGGACATTAAGAATGTGTGATCCAATGGGCAACAACCATAAAAAAAAATCTTATAAATCAAACAAATAACTTTAAAATCTATTCTGGCCCTGACAGCCAGTGCAGATTCCTCAGTAAAGGAGTAACATCCTCAAACGTTTTATAGCAACAAAAAAAAAATGAACCTAGCTGCAGAATTCTGCAAGGATTACAACCTTGGATACCAGCATATAGGGAACTGCGTGCAGTTCTGGAGACCGCACCTATGGAAAGATATAAACAGGATGGAGTGGGTCCAGAGGGCGACTATGAAATTAGTAAGCGGTCTTGAATACAAAAATTATAGGGACAAGCTTATGAACCTCAACATGTATACGCTGGAAGAGAGGAGGGAGAGAGGAGACATGATAGAAACGTTTAAATATCTCAAGGGCATTTATGTATTTATTTATTACATTTGTACCCCACTCTTTCCCACATACAGCAGGTCCAGTGCAGCTTACATAGTAAAAGAAAGCATCTTACATGGCAAAGAATACAGTAAAAACAAGGAAATGTAGGAACAGTATTATAAATTGTGATGATCATAACTACTTACATTATGAAAAGTATTACAAAGGATATGTGAAAAGAACGTAATGAACTAGAATAGGGAAGGTAGACAAGGATATGATGGGTGAAAGGGAAGGAGAATGGGAGGGAAATGGTAAAGGATGGAGGGAAGAAGATGAGGGATTGAGTATAACATTCTACATGGAATGTTGCTACTGTTTGAGATTTTGTATGGAATCTTGTCACTCTTTAGGATTCCAGAATCTTGCTATTCTTTGGGGTTTATTTTATTTATTACATTTGTACCCCGCTCTTTCCCACATACAGCAGGTCCAGTGCGGCTTACATAGTAAAAGAAAGCATCTTACATGGTAAAGAATACAGTAAAAACAAGGAAATGTAGGAACAGTATTATAAATTGTGATGATCATAACTACTTACGTTATGAAAGGCATTACAAAGGACGTGAAAAGAACGTAATGAACTAGAATAGGGAAGGTAGACAAGGATATGATAGGTGAAAGGGAAGGAGGATGGAGGGAAGATGAGGGATTGAGTATAACATTGGGGTCAGAGTAAGCGTCAACGTCTTAGCAGGAGTATTGTAGGTGATCTGGTGGAATTACGCTGGTCCATTAGGGTAAACTTGCTTGAAAAAAATGGGACTTAACATTTTCCTGTACTTTTATGTACAGGAAGAGAGCCTTTTTCAAATGAAGGAGAGCTCTGGAATGAGGGGGCATACGACTAAGTTAAGAGGGAATAGGCTTAGGAGTAACCTAAGGAAGGATTATTTCACAGAAAGGGTGGTGGAGGCGTGGAATGGACTCCCGGTGGAGGTGGTGGAGTCGAGGACTGTTCCAGAATTTAAAAAGGCATGGGATAAGCATGTGGGATCGCTTAGGAACAGGAAGAATTAGGGGTTGCAGAGGATAGGCAGACTGGATGGGTCATTTGGCCTTTATCTGCCGTCATGTTTCTCTGTTTCTAGGATACTGGGCTAGATGGACCATTGGTCTGACCCAGTATGGCTACTCTTATGTACAGTGATCCATATCTGGTAAAATAACAGCCTGAATCAATACTCTAAATTGAGTGGGGGGGGGGGGGGGGGGGGGGAGAAGAGATATTATTGTCCGAAGCCATCTTAAGAATATCCTCCTGCTTAAAATTATTAATCTGATTTTCCATTGTTACTGGTGAATCTAATACGAAACCCAAAACCCTTGATGAAGTTTCTAAAGCCAAGAACTCTCTTGTCTTAAGGGTGACATCTTTTGGAACACTGACTAGGGAAGTTCAGAAATAAAAGCAATTTAGTTTTAGCTGTAGAATTTTAACAAATTTTGTGATGCCCGAGAATGTGTCTTTCCAATACATTTTCTTCACTCAACGTGTAATTCAGCTTAGCAGAGTTTAAAAAAAGGTTTGGACAGCTTCCTAAAGGAAAAGTCCATAGACCATTATTAAATGGACTTGGGGAAAATCCACTATTTCTGGGATAAGCAGCATAAAATGTTTTGTACTTTTTTGGGATCTTGCCAGGTATTTCGGACCTGGATTGGCCACTGCTGGAAACGGGATGCTGGGCCTGATGGACCTTTGGTCTGTCCCAGTGTGGCAATACTTATGCACTTACGAGATTACTCTCTATATCCTATATAATAAAACTCACCCTCAACGTTCTGAGGACACTGACGTCAGTGTCACTTCCTTCGGGCTCGAAGGGTTCGTGGTGGTGAAGCCACCGAAATCACTGTCTCTGGGCCCCGCCCTCGCGTCAAACGTTATGACGTTGAGGGCGGAGCAATGGCATCAGTGGCTTCACAACGAACAAGGACTCAGGAGATGAAGGTGGCGTGCGTTGACGCGGTGCGGAGCAATGGCGTCAGTGCCTTCACGACGATGAAGAGGTGGGTAGGGAGGGAGGGGTTGGGGAGGAAAACCTTGCTAGCGCCTGTTTCATTTGCTCCAGAAACGGGCCTTTTTTACTAGTTACTAATAACAGGTGGTTGTGGTAATACAATACAAATATCATCAACATAGTATAAGCAGGAATTAAAAAAAAAAAAAAAAACTAGAACCCATAACACACACATTTAAAGGACACAGAGATTACCAATATTAATAGAGAATCCACAAAGCGTGGAGAACTCAAAGACGACCCACGGATACTTTGTAAAACAAACAGAGAAGTGGGCACAAAATCAGGAGTGCCCGAGACTGGATCACAGTAAAGCTAAAACCAAATTTTATTAATTAGTATATTTGACTCGACACAACATAGTAACATAGTAGATGACGGCAGAAAAAGACCTGCATGGTCCATCCAGTCTGCCCAAGACAAACTCATATGTGTATACCTTACCTTGAATTTGTACCTGTCCTTTTCAGGGCACAGACCGTATAAGTCTGCCCAGCAGTATTTCCCGCCTCCCAACCACCAGTCCCGCCTCCCATCACCGGCTCTGGTACAGACCGTACAAGTCTGCCCTCCCCTATCCTCGCCTCCCAACCACCACCCCCCTCTTCCCCCCACCTGCTCCACCACCCAATTTCAGCTAAGCTTCTGAGGATCCATTCCTTCTGCACAGGATTCCTCTATGCATATCCCACGCATGTTTGAACTCCGTTACCGTTTTCATCTCCACCACCTCCCGCGGGAGGGCATTCCAAGCGTCCACTACCCTCTCCGTGAAAAAATACTTCCGTTGTGTTTCGGCCAAAAGGCCTGCATCAGGAGTCTAAATACTAAGGTAGACAGCTAATGATGATCCAGAATAAGAAATTTACTGCTGAACCCTTCACGCAAGTGATCCGTTCCACGATTCGATACAAAGGTCTTTTTTAAGACCATTTATACACTATTCGCCAGTAATTCTTATTCTGGATCATCATTAGCTGTCTACCTTAGTATTTAGACTCCTGATGCAGGCCTTTTGGCCGAAACACAACGGTTGTGTCGAGTCAAATATACTAATTAATAAAATTTGGTTTTAGCTTTAATGTGATCCAGTCTCTGGGACTCCTGGTTTTGTGCCCACTTTTCTGTTTGTTTCACAGAGATTACCAGACAGAAACAGAGATGAGCCCCTTCTAGCTTTCTGACGGCTTTAAAAGGTTAATATTCCAGCTATTCAAACCATTAGTGAAGAAAAAAGGCAACAGGGACGAAGCTAAGCCTAAAAACTTTATTACTGTTCCTTTTAGAATAACCATACAATTAATTTGCAGCTCTGAGATGTATAAGAAACTGCTGTAAAAGAATTAGACTTAAGCAAAGATGCATTTGTACAAAACGTTTTCCAGTGTAGGGGGTGGGCTGCTACTAGGGCAGGGTCCCCATGCCATAGGGAACTCCACAATTGTATTAAAAAAAAAAAAAAATCACAACCTGCCAGCAGGATTTGGGGCTCCATCCCAATTTCAGCCCTAGGCTGACTAGCCTAACGCTGACCCCGATTCCCCTTTGCAATGCCTTCTATCATCGAGGCCTTTTTTAAAGCCATCACACAGCCCCCCTAATGTGTACGAGTGGTGAAAAGTGGAACGTGAGCTTGAGCTGCTATCACAAGGCACAGATACACCTGCTGCCCCGGTACAGTACAGCTTCCTGAGGGTCCCAACACCAGGACGAGAGGGGTAATTGTAATTTAGCTTCTATCTGTATGTAGTCTTTGGCTTCTGTAGTGGTATTGACAGTTATGGAATCACTGTGGGGGATCCTTTTACAAAGGCGCACTGAAAAGTGGCTTGCGGTAGTGCAGGCGCGGGTTTTGGGCGCACGTCGAATCATTTTTCAGCGCACCTGTAAAAAAAAAAAAAGGCCTCCCTCCCCTCCCCCCCCCCCCAAGGAAAAATGAACGTGCGGCAAAATCAAAATTGCCGCACCTCCATTTTGGGTCTCTGACCTTACCGACAGCCTAGCGGTAAAGAATCTGGCCGGTAAGGACCTACGCGCGTCAGATGCCACTTGGTGCGTGTCCGGAAATATCTTGCGGACGCGTGCCAAAAATGAAATTACCACAAGAGCCACACACTGTGGTCGGGTGGTAAGTCCATTTTGGAGCACGTTGGGAACCTCTACGCAGCTTAGTAAAAAGGGGCCCTCAGTGATGAGGTAAGATGGTGTGACATACGCATGATAGAGGTAGGGTAGGGGACCCTGTAGACCACCAGCTCATTTCACATAGGAAAGATAAGTGCTTCAAGCTAGAAAAAACATTCCTGATTATTATAAACCTTAGACCTTTTTGTTTTGGGGTGGTAGTGGGAGTACCTATGTAAAACACTATACCATAAATACCTTCCACTGCACTGTAAGAAGCAATCTGTGTATTGGTCCCAAATCGTGCTCCCTCCTTTATCAGTTGTGACAAACAAGGGGGGGGGGGGGGAAAAAAACCTCAAAGCCTGTTCATGTCTCCACAGCTGTTCCCCACGCGGACCCTGAAGCAGCTACAGGCTGTCAAATAGCACAGCGAAACACTGGCCACCGTCGGTGGGGGGAAACTGGAATGAGGCAACCGTGGATCTCAACTGATAATCCAACACAAGCTAAGTTCTTTTTTGCTTGATTAACACTCATTATTACGTGGTGTTTGCAGACTATGAGTTAGCTGAAGCATTGCAGCAACCTCTGGAGAGGCAGGATTAAAGAGAACGATGCCCAGAAAAGCAGTTTTGTTCTGCATGCACTTGTGACACAAGGGAGGTTTGTTTTTTTGCCTATGATAAAGATCAGATCCCCTTAAGACTAAGAAATTGGTCAACGGGATTGACTAGCGGCCGGTGGGATCGTAATAGACCCAGGCACTTTGAGGTTTTCCCCCCTTGTTTGTCACAACTGATAAAAGAGGGAGCACGATTTTGGACCAATACACAGATTGCTTTTTACAGTGCAGTGGAAGGCATTTATGGTATAGTGTTTTATTATAAACCCTAGCCATGGGCGAACTGGTGACCTTAAAGGGGCACAGGACTGGGCAGAAACGTTCCAGTTCCTGTAAATGTCTAAAATCCTCTAGGGATGCATACAAAGCACTGTACAGTAATTTTTTTTTTTGCGGGGGGGGGGGGGGGGGTGCTGCTAAAGTAGCACAGTATTACAAATGCAATATAAAACAGTGAAGAATTGGGAGCAATTATATTTTAACCCTGCAACATTCTATACAATAATTCAATAAAAATACCTTTTATGGCTTTCTCAAGTAAAAGCTTTTGGAAAACAACAATTAAAATTTTACACATCCATATGCTGCAAAAGAAAGGTGACAGCTTTCAGGACCTAAAACTTCTTTCCATACTGAAATGAGGAAGGGGTTTTTAGTACCTGAAAACTAGTCAAAAACTGTTTTGCTAGTCTGATAAAAAAAAAAAAAAAGGTATTCTTATTTATTTTCTGATTTCTATACATTCAAATTGACTAACAAAGCAACCGTACTACTTAAAACAACAAAACGAGCCCGTGAGTGAAGGTGAAATGCAGCGAGGCTGAAGTCACTTGCTGCTCTCTTTGGTCACTGTGCTGGCAGGGCTTGTGCGATGGTCAGGTTGGGAGCCTGCATGGGCCAGGGCTCCTGACCCTGATGAGTCTGTAAGAGACGGTACAGCTGCTTCAGGTGAGTCACAATGTTATCCTTGATGTCGGGCATGGATATTTGCAGGCGCACACTGCTGCTGTCGAAGGAACGTGTGAAGTCTCCGGAAAACATCTCGTAAATCATCCGAGCAACCACCGGGATGATCTGGCAGAGAAGGCGGAAACAAAAGTCAAATTCAACTTTACAGCCGCAAGAAATGCAATCATGTCTCTGTACTGGCTTCTGACAGCTTACAAAGGTCAAGAATTCTAACCAGTGTGTTTATTCTGGCAAAAAAGGTGCCGGTACTCAAATGCCAGGCCACCCTTCAGCGATGGGGTGATCACTGAGGGACCCACCCCACAATAGCCAGACCCCCTGCAACCAGTCACAGAATTGGTGTGTAGAGCCTGAGCTCTTTCATTAAAACTCGGGTTCCATGGGTCAGTTTTAGCAGACAATGGAAAAGGTGCCAATACACAGTACCCCCAAGTACCCCCTCAAAGAAAGCCCTGATTCTAACCCACAGCTGCAATCTTCTGGTCTCCCCTCTTTTCTAGAAAACCACCTTGCCCCTTATGCCAATGTGAGGGTGCTTTGATCCCTTCCATGGCACCATCTTACTGTGCCCTTCCTTCTGTCAAATGTACTTGGAAACTGATTGAACTTCTTGTTTCAATGTAGTTGCCTTTTCCCTCTGGAATAATCTTCCCTTTTACCTTAGATCTGAATCATCTCTGGAGAAATTCAGGTCCCAGCTAAAAACTTAATTTTTTTTCCCCAGATTTCATTCCTGATTGGTTCTGCAACTTGTTCCAGCTCACTGACTTAAATTAGCTTTTGTTTCTCTTTGAATAATACACATTTTTGTTCTTTTACCAACCCCTACTATAGTTCTACCCCCCCTCCCTCCCCAAACATTTCCTCTGTTAGGCATTGTAATCTTTCATTTCCCTGTATCCCTATCGCGGCTCAGTCTTGTCCTAATATTTTTGTCTTTACATATTTTGCTGTATGTCCTGTTTTTAATAGATGTTCTTTTAATTACCCCTTCCCAATTACTTTTAATACTTTTAGATTTTATATTTATGTTAGGTAAATCTGTATACAATACCAAGTCCCCTATGACTATTATTCTATGTTAAGCCATGTGAACTTTTATACACTGAACTGCAGATGGAGCCTCTTCTCCGGTCTTGAAAACCTCCTGGATTATTTATAGTTCTTTTTTGACTTAGAAAAGATATTTCCTTAGTATATTTATTATATTAACATTTACTTATTAAGTAGGATTTTCCACTGAAAGGACAACTTGTAATATGTTGGAGAAAATGAATAAACACTTATTACTACTACTACTATTTAGCATTTCTATAGCGCTACAAGGCGTACGTAACACTGCACAAACAAAGAAGAAAGACAGTCCCTGCTCAAAGAGCTTACAATCTAATAGACAAAAAAAAGTAAGCAAATCAAATCAATTAATGTGTACAGGAAGGAGGAGAGGAGGGTAGGTGGAGGCGAGTGGTTACAAGTCAAAAGCAATGTTAAAGAGGTGGGCTTTCAGTCTAGATTTAAAGGTGGCCAAGGATGGGGCAAGACGTAGGGGCTCAGGAAGTTTATTCCAGGCGAAGGGTGCAGCGAGACAGAAGGCGTGAAGTCTGGAGTTGGCAGTAGTGGAGAAGGGAACAGATAAGAAGGATTTATCCATGGAGCGGAGTGCACTTATCTTAGTGTGAAGGTTTTTTCAGTGGTTGTCTCGTCTCCATTTCACAAACTGCTTCCTCGGGAGACCGACCAACCAACTCTATGCGAGTCACTGTGGTACACACTCTCCGGCTTACTAGTCCTGTTCACTACCTCGCGGAATTTTCGGCAAGATTTTATATTTACGAATTCCTCCCCTCATGCTCTATGGCACGAGCAAGAGACAATCCAGTTGGCACTTTCCTGACTGGGTCCTGCTATGGGGTAAGTGATTAAAACTGAATGCAACATCAGGCACTTCCTATATGTCCCAAGGAGAAGTCGAACCAGAAATGTGTAAATTCTTTATATAATCAAAATGTTCAATCAAAAAAATTGGCTTGGAAAGGAAAAAAGGACTGATCCGCAGTTTTAAGAATTTATTTTGTAGAACGTCTTGATTTCAATTAGGGATGTGCTGATTAAAAACGAAATAGGAAATGCTACGATCCAGGGTTGGTTGAAGGATAATGACAACTCTCCCCCCCCCCCCCCCCCCAATTAACTTTCAGGTCCCTAATTTGCCCTCTCCCCAGGATATCATGCTTTAATACAGGACTTTCCAAAAGTCCTACCTGCAAGAAGGGTAGATAATTGTTAAACAACCCATTTACATAGGTCAAGGTGTGCTTCAGTGGTTTTTTGCATTCGTGTTGCAGTCGGATCTATTGTTTTTGCTTTGCCGGCAGCTGCCCTTTACCGACTCCCTCCCCTTCCTTGCAGTATCCTCATCCCCGTATGATCCGGGGGAGTAAAGACTCGAGCCACAAACTGAACTCGGGAATGGAAACAAATTCTTGCATTGCACTGCCACTGAGCTGAACCTTATCCTTACGCTTTAAAAACAAACAAACACAAGCCAAGCTTTTTTTTTTTACCTGAACTACTATGAGTTTTCTCTCCTTGGGTTTCCCATCAGGCCATTCCTCTCCAAAGCACAGATAAATTTCATAAGGAGGCTGTGATTCTATGTGACCCCTCTGATGGGAAATGAGCTCTGAGAAAGAGAAAATTCAGACAGACCACAAATTTAAGTTGCTGCAGTGTGGAAGATCCAGCAGAGTACACACACACACACACACACACCAGGGCAAAACAGACAAATGTTTGGCGGGAAGGCTCTGGTCTGGGAGAGCAAAGCCCTCAGCTACTGATAGATCAGGGATGTGCCGAGATCCTTCTTAAAACCGTTTTTACAAGTAAAAGTCTCTCTCAACAGGTGGCACAGAACTGGACAGAAAGCCCAAATAGCAATTTCAGGGGAAAAAAAAAAAAACTGCAGAGCAATTCTTAATACTTTTTCCCCCCCCATAACAAAGAACTTCTTTTCGAAGACTGAAATCTTTTCCTTTAAAAGGGGGGGGAGGGGAAGAGAACTTATGACATATTATTACACCGATTGCATTTCTTATACTAAACAAACAGAACACTGATTTCTTGGGATCTTGAGTTATCGGCTCGTGAAGACCTGCAGTAGTTAACACCGGCTACATATACCCAACATTCAGCGCTACTTAACTGACGAGGAGCTGTTCCTGGCCGGTTCAATAGCATTTAGCCAGCTAACCGCTAATACTCAGCGGGAGATAGCTGGGCAATACTCAGCAGGCAAATCTGACCGCATAAATAGCAATCCTACCGTTACCCCCTTAATAACTTAACCGACCAGCGCGCAATATACACAAGCCGGTTAAGTTAGAGTCGGCCTTCTCCCTCCCCCACCACCCCAAAATATTCAATGCCAGTCACCGGATACAGCCCGGCATTGCCTAATGCTGGCTATCAGGCCCGTAGTGTTATGAGCAACTATTAAACAGGATATTGTTACTGCAACAGAATAATAAATTCCACCTGCCAGAGTGGCCAGGATTACTAAGAGTCTTGATTGCAAATGCTGGTCCTGTCAAGAATCTGATGGATCCCTTTCCCATATGGTTTTTTTTTACTGTAAGAACGTAAGAGCATATTGGCGACTCATTTGGGCTAAGTTGCGCCTTATTTTTCAGTTGCCTGCGTCAACCGTGATTTCTTATGATGTTGTGCTTTCAAGGGCCTCTTCTCCTAACCTCTCTCTCTTAGAATCCGATAAGAAATTGTTTGTTAGCTGTTGCTTTACACTTGTTTCAAACTGGAAAAATAACGTACATCTTAATTATAATGAATGGTGGAGTAACGTGTGTGTGATTAGGAAATATGAAACTATTCTAGCCCATAAGCACCGTTGTGTTCATTCTGTCTTGAAGACCTGGGCTCGTTTAGATTCATTTTGTCGGACTCCTAATAGCACTACCTGATAACTGTATAATTGCTGATTTGCTATGGGTATTGTCATGGTATGTTGTTCTGTCTTTTCATTTTTGTTATTAACTTTGCCATGGATTATTGTTACTTTTTTGTGTGTGTGTGTTATACTTGAAAAACCTTAATAAAAATATGAAAAAAAAAATGAATAATAAATTCTCTCCCCCCCCCCCTCGGCTAGATCCCTAAGTTTATTGGGAAAACATTATGACATTTTCCACATTTCATTACATCTATCTACCTATCCTGAAAATCTGCTTGCCGCGGATTGAATAGTTTTGGAGAAAATGAGCATATAAACCTAGCCCGCTCCTTGAGACTGAGCGACTAGCTGTTCATTTCCTCCCAAGGGAATCAAGTCCGGAAAACCTTCGGTACGCTCTTCCCTGTAGTCAGAATCTCCCTTTGGAGCTTTTGACCCATCGGAAATAGGACTGAGGAGGATTACCTCAGTTTCAGAAGGAAACTGAGAAAAACTCACCTGTTCCCCAACTCTGCCACTTAACTCTCCCTGCTTAGCCGGGCTTGAATTTCTCGCTATCCGTTGTTAGCTTTTCCTAAACCGTGTAAATCGCACTGAACTCTAATTAGGAGATATTAGTGGTATATAAGACCTCACTCGAATTGGGGCAGACAAAATGCAAACACAGGGGGACTTTTTTTTTTAAAGAAATAAAATGTGCCCTTTTACTAAGCAGCGCTATCCCCAGCATGGGTCGTATTGCGTGCTAAGGCCACATTTAGCACTGCCCATAACTGGCCACGTGCTACTTTTCCCCCATTAGCGAGGGGCGCCACTACCTTGTGAGCACTTAATGACACTTATTTTGTACGAGGTAAGGTATCACATGCTAATCCCGTGCGGCAAAGCCAATGCACTGTTTAGCATAGCTGCGCCCGCTCTCCGCCCCCCCCCCCCCCATGCAAAAACTACTGCAGGATGCCTGAGCGTGCCCCACAGTGGAGCATTTTAATCTGCAGCAAGCGTTGAGTTAGTAGTAAAAGGGTTCCAGAAAGCGTTAAAGAAATGACACCATAAAACCTACCACTTAGGAACATTTCCAGGCAGAAAAGCTTGACCTTCTTTTGCCTCTCAATCAGATTGGGTGTGTTGGGCGATGGGGCACAAGGGCCTGACCAGTACACCTTGCACTGACACAGGCGAATGGCATAAATCGCATGCCCGCTGATCTCCAGGATCAATCCCCTGTCCATGACATCCAGCAGCCGGCTGGTAAACAGCTTCTGTTTCTCATTGGCTATCTTCTCGGGTCCGGGGAACCTCACTTGCTCCAGGTTCATGGGCCCGAAGAGTTCTTCCTGGTCCGGCATGGGGCCAAGGTCGCCATAGAAAATCCGACAGCCCTGGGGGTTACTGACGGTCATCGTTCCCTCCACCTCCTTCCCTCGGTACTGAAACTGAATTTCTAAGTCTGTCACTAGAATTTAAAAAAACAAAAAAAAAAACACACACATTATAGAATTTGTTTAGTGCCATTGTTGCTGCTGGCCAGTTCTTAAAATGGTACAAATTAAAATTCAACCAACTTTATCCAGAACTAGAGAATGACACGGGGATAAAATTTGTTCCCATCCCCGTCTCATCCCCATGGGCTCTGTTCCCATCTGCAGAGGCCTCAAACACTTACGATTTTATATTTAAATCTTTTTATTAAAATATATAAAGAAACAATATGCTGTGCAACTGTTGTGTATAAATTACAAATAGAACTTAACACTAATTAACATTTCTAGAGCGCTACTAGGGTTACGCAGCGCTGTACAGTTTAACAAAAACGACAGTCCCTGCTCAGAAGAGCTTACAATCTTGAGTAGCTATAATAACCCTTCCACCACCACCACAATAGCTGGCTTCAACTACCCCAAGGAATCCTAATCCACTCTGTTAAAATGTCCAGGGGTACAAAATACAGCCCGTTCTGTATGCCCTAGAGGGGAGAAATATGCCCTATGAAGCACTGTTATGATTTTTTAATCTGTGGATGAACAATCTCGGGACTCAGTCTAGCTCTCTTGTCTTCCACAGTCCTTCCTGCAATAGAAGATGTCTTCTTAGAAGATGTGCTGGTAGCAGGATGTACAGGATCCCCCCATGCAAATTTTGCTAGCTGTGGCCAGCACGTTTGCTTGTTTTTAAAAAAAAAATTAAAATACTGTCATCTGCATCAATCAGTTCATTAACAGGCTTCAAAGTAGAAAGTGAAACGGGGACAAAGTTTGTCCCCGATCCTCACGGGCTCTGTCCCCAACCCCACCCCATCCCTGTGACATTCTCTATCCAGTACCTCAAATTCTGAGCACAGTGTCACAGATGCAGCAGTTTCTCTGCCGTCATCTACTGTGTTAACTATGTAAACAACCTGCATGTCCATCTGTGGTCTCTCGGTACCAGAGAAAAATTTTCACACTCTTTGCCACAAAACTGAATGACTGCAAAGACCAGAGATCCTGCAGCTACCACCTCAAACGTCAAGATCTCATCTAGCCAGTACATCACCTGTGCAACTGGTCCAACCCATAACACAAAGATAAGAATGTTACTTTCTAGTTAAGTTTCTCTGTAGCTAGCTAGAGGCTTGGCTTGTGCAAGAGACCCATTTACATACATAGTAGATGACGGCAGAAAAAGACCTGCAAGGTCCATCCAGTCTGCCCAACAAGATAAACTCATATGTGCTACTTCTTGTGTATACCTTACCTTGATTTGTATCTGCCATTTTCAGGACACAGACCGTAGAAGTCTTGCCCAGAACTAGCCCCAGCACCCAAACACCAGCCCCGCCTCCCAATCTCAGCTAAGCTTCTGAGGATCCATTCCTTCTGCACAGGATTCCTTTATGTTTATCCCACGCATGCTTGAATTCCGCTACCGTTTTCATCTCCACCACCTCCCGCGGGAGGGCAATCCAAGTATCTACCACTCTCCCCGTGAAAAAATACTACCTTACATTTTTCTTGAGTCTGCCTCCCCTTCACTCTCATATCATGTCCTCTCGTTCTACCGCCCTCCCATCTCCGGAAAAGGTTCGTTTGCGGATTAATACCTTTCAAATATTTGACCCTTCCAATTCCTCTGCCATGCAATGATCTACTGAACAGGGAAGCTTAGGGGAATGCAGGGGTCGTAGCAACCAGAACTAAGCCCCCAGGGCAGAGAACAACGTTCTCACATTTTCCTTCCTCTCTGTTGTCCTAATGTGGTGGTGGAGACGAGGACTGTGTCAGAATTTAAGAAAGCGTGGGACAGGCACGTGGGATCCCTTAGGAAAAGGACGAGCAAGTGGTTACCGAAGATGGACCAATTGGCCCTTATCTGCTGTCACGTTTCTAGTCCAATCATTCCCGATTCTTCTGAGAAATGCTCCTTTAAACAGACCCTAGAAGATAAAGGGTCACCTTGTACAAATAAAGACCTTGGTGTTGCCTGGCTGAGGCTGCTATTAGGACTCATGATGCACATCTGCTCAGTCTGTGGACCAAAAATTACTTGCAGCAACTCATCAGGGCCTTAGGACAGGTTCTTCATGAGATAACACTGTGAACGAGACCCTAATCTCCCAGGGGAGTACATGGAACTGGGTTTCTCACGGAAAGGATGAACCGACTTATTCCTGAGGTAAAAGAAAGTACAACAGCTGAAATGTCTGTTGCACTTACTCACGCTGGAAGGCTCTCAGGAGACAATCAGTAAGGCCAAGTTCCAGCAACTGCCTGCAAAAGGGGTAAAATGTCTTCCTGATAAAAGCGTGACACCCTACAAGCCACTACATTTTGACCTTGGAGTGTGCTGTATCAGGACAATGTTTTACCCCGATGTAGGCAGTTACTAAAATGTGGCCATGCGGGTTTGTCTCCTGTTGTCCTCTTGCCATTCTGGTGTTTCCTGACCAGGTTGTAGCCTAGTGGTTAGTGTAGCGGGTTGAGAACCTGGGGAACTGGGTTCGATTCCCACTGCAACTCCTTGAGACTCTGGGCAAGTCACGTAACCCTCTGTTGCCCCAGGTACAAATAAGGACCTGTATATACTATGTAAACCGCTTTGAATGTAGTTGCAAAAAACACAGAAAGGCAGTATCTCAAGTCTCATTTCCCTTTCCCTATTTGAGATTCTACATGGAATGTTGCTAGTGGAGGAGTAGCCTAGTGGAACATGGAATGTTGCTACTATTTGAGATTCTACATGGAATGTTGCTAGTGGAGGAGTAGCCTAGTGGAACATGGAATGTTGCTACTATTTGAGATTCTACATGGAATGTTGCTAGTGGAGGAGTAGCCTAGTGGAACATGGAATGTTGCTACTATTTGAGATTCTACATGGAATGTTGCTAGTGGAGGAGTAGCCTAGTGGTTAGTGCAGTGGAACATGGAATGTTGCTACTATTTGAGATTCTACATGGAATGTTGCTAGTGGAGGAGTAGCCTAGTGGTTAGTGCAGTGGAACATGAAATCTTGCTACTATTTAGAGATTCTACATGGAATGTTGCTAGTGGAGGAGTAGCCTAGTGGTTAGTGCAGTGGAACATGAAATCTTGCTACTATTTAGAGATTCTACATGGAATGTTGCTAGTGGAGGAGTAGCCTAGTGGTTAGTGCAGTGGAACATGAAATCTTGCTACTATTTAGAGATTCTACATGGAATGTTGCTAGTGGAGGAGTAGCCTAGTGGTTAGTGCAGTGGAACATGAAATCTTGCTACTATTTTGAGATTCTACATGGAATGTTGCTAGTGGAGGAGTAGCCTAGTGGTTAGTGCAATGGAACATGGAATCTTGCTACTAGTTGACATTCTACGTGGAATGTTGCTACTATTTGAGATTCTGTTGCTACTATTTCAGATTCTACTTGAAATGTTACTACTATTTGAGAGTCTACATGGAATGTTGCTAGTGGAGGAGTAGCCTAGTGGTTAGTGCAGAGGAACATGGAATCTTGCTACTAGTTGACATTCTACGTGGAATGTTGCTACTATTTGAGATTCTGTTGCTACTATTTCAGATTCTACTTGAAATGTTACTACTATTTGAGAGTCTACATGGAATGTTGCTAGTGGAGGAGTAGCCTAGTGGTTAGTGCAGAGGAACATGGAATCTTGCTACTAGTTGACATTCTACGTGGAATGTTGCTACTATTTGAGATTCTGTTGCTACTATTTCAGATTCTACTTGAAATGTTACTACTATTTGAGAGTCTACATGGAATGTTGCTAGTGGAGGAGTAGCCTAGTGGTTAGTGCAGAGGAACATGGAATCTTGCTACTAGTTGACATTCTACGTGGAATGTTGCTACTATTTGAGATTCTGTTGCTACTATTTCAGATTCTACTTGAAATGTTACTACTATTTGAGAGTCTACATGGAATGTTGCTAGTGGAGGAGTAGCCTAGTGGTTAGTGCAGAGGAACATGGAATCTTGCTACTATTTGAGATTCTACATGGAATGTTGCTAGTGGAGAAGTAGCCTAGTGATTACTGCAGTGGAACATGGAATGTTGCTACTAGTTGACATTCTACGTGGAATGTTGCTACTATTTGAGGTTCTACATGGAATATTGCTACTAGTTCAGATTCTACATGAAATGTTGCTACTATTTGAGAGTCTACATGGAATGTTGCTAGTGGAGGAGTAGCCTAGTGGTTATTGCAGTGGACTTTGATGCTGGGGAACTAGGTTCAATTCCCACTGCTGCTCCTTGTGACTCTGGGCTTAACTCTCTATTGTCCCAGGTACAAAAAAAACAAAAAACACCTTTACATTGTGAACCCACTAGGGACAGAGAAAGTACCTATATATGATAATTGTAAACCGCTTTGGTTGTACCACAGAAAGGCGGTCTATCAAATCCATGACCCTTTGCCATTTTATCTCATGGTTAGATTGCCTCTCTTTCCTGTAACTTACGCCCCTTATAAGAGAGAACAGTTGAGAAGCCCAGACTTACTTGGCAAAGAGCTGATCCACATTTCTGGCGAGCTAAAACAGTCGATAGAGATGGGCGGTGGTGGAACCTCATCCATAGTTAAAGGCTCATCCTTCGGCCAAGGTGCTTCAGGGCTACAGTTATTCACGCTGGTAGGGTCCAACGGAGAACCTGAGAAAACAAAATGGGAAACAAACCGTCTTTTGAAAACGGAACAAAACATTTAAGTCGGACCAGAACCATCAGTAGATCGTTCACCTGATGGTGTTTCTATGTTCCCATACAATAAGGCTTTTGTTACAACATAAAATAGCGATTCACTGTACTCCAAATGTGAAAAATAATTTTGTTTATCGGGCATTAACCGTTTTCATTCTTACCGCAGGACACGCTCAGCTGTCCTGCAGTAACTGCCAAATGTGCACACGTTAAAACGTGCGTCAGGGGAGGCGGAGAGTGGGTGTTCCTATGCTAACTGGTTAGCGCTGATACCACATGAACCCTTACAGCCTACCAAATGGGCGACATAAGTGCTCAAGGGGTAAAATCTTTTAATGGCTATTAATCTTTTAATGGAGGAGTGGCCTAGTGGTTAGGGTGGTGGACTTTGGTCCTGGGGAACTGAGGAACTCAGTTTGATTCCCACTTCAGGCACAGGCAGCTCCTTGTGACTCTGGGCAAGTCACTTATCCCTCCATTGCCCCATGTAAGCCGCATTGAGCCTGCCATGAGTGGGAAAGCGCAGGGTACAAATGTAACAAAAATAAAATAGATACTATTGGAGATTCTACATGGAATGTTGCTACTATTGGAGATTCTACATGGAATGTTGCTATTCCACTAGCAACATTCCATGTAGAAGGCTGCGCAGGCGCAGGACGTCAGACTCACAGAAGCAGAAGCCTGCGCGGCCACATTGGTGATCTGCAAGGGCCGACTTCTACATGGAATGTTGCTAGTGGAATAGCAACATTCCATGTAGAAGGCTGCGCAAGCTTCTGTTTCTGTGAGTCTGACGTCCTGCATGTACGTGCAGGACGTCAGACTCACAGAAGCAGAAGCCTGCGCGGCCACATTGGTGATCTGCAAGGGCCGACTTCTACATGGAATGAATAGCAACATTCCATGTAGAATCTCAAATAGTAGCAACAGTGGAGGAGTGGCCTAGTGGTTAGGGTGGCGGACTTTGGTCCTGGGGAACTGAGGAACTGAGTTCCATTCCCACTTCAGGCACAGGCAGCTCCTTGTGACTCTGGGCAAGTCACTTAACCCTCCACTGCCCCATGTAAGCCGCATTGAGCCTGCCATGAGTGGGAAAAGCGCGGGGTACAAATGTAACAAAAACTACAAAAAGGCTATTTTTACGGCTGCAGTGAAACTGGCCTTAGTAAGGCCACTTTTTATCACAGCTTTGTAAAAGTGGCCCTAAGTAATTTGTGTCCTCAACTTAGAACACCCTACTGGGTCAGACCAAAGCTCCATCTCGCCCGGTATCCTGCTTCCAACAGTGGCCAAACCAGGTCACAAGTGCCTGGCAGAAACCCGATTAGTCAAACAGAAAATAAGGGGGAGCTCTTTAGGATTGTACCGCGCTGTACCCACGGAAAGTGGTCTTTCTTCTAAAGCTGTGTCTGCGGTTCATTATATCATTGGTTGCAAAATATTAAAAGCATCAGCTGCTGATTTGCAGTTTAACCTGTTCAAAAGCTGACTTGTAGTTTAAACTCTCGAACGATTGAATTCGGATTTGAAATAGCTGTAAGAGATCCATTAGCTCCTGCCACATATTTCTCCGATGCCTCTAAGCGTTACTGTTCTTCTTACTACTGTGATCTATGGCTGCAGGAATCTGATTTCTTATGTTCCCCTTTTGGTTTTGGTGTATTTAGAAACCCAAATAGTAGCAACATTCCATGTTACCAATCCCAGAACAAGCAGTGGCTTCTCCCATGTCCATCTCAATAACAAAGACTATGAACTTTTCCTCCAGGAACTTGTCCAAACCTTTTTTAATCTCAAGATACTCTAACCGCTGTTACCACATCCTCCAGCAATGAGTACCAGACTTTAACTATTTGTTGAGTGAAAAAAATATTTCCTCCTAGGTATTTCCCTATAACTTCATTGAGTGTCCCCTGGTCTTTGTACTTTTTGAAAGAGTGAAAATCGATTCATTTCTACTCGTTCTACACCACTCAATCATATCCCCCCTCAGCCGTCTCTTCCAAGCTGAAGAGCCCTAACCTCTTTTAGCCTTTCCTCATATGGGAGGAGTTCCATCCGCTTTATCATTTTGGTCGCTCTTCTTTGAACCTTTCCTAATTCCGTGATATCTTTTTTGAGATATGGTGACCAGAACTGAATACAATACTCAAGGTGAGGTTGCACTATGGAGCGATACAGGGGTATTAATAGTATAAAAGTCTACAGTTAGATGCCATGTAGAAGCAGGCCTGAACACCACATAGTAACATAGTAGATGACGGCAGAAAAAGACCTGCACGGTCCATCCAGTCTGCCCAACAAGACAACTCATGTGTGCTACTTTTTGTGTATACCCTACTTTGATTTGTACCTATGCTCTTCAGGGTACAGACCGTATAAGTCTGCCCAGCACTATCCCTGCCTCCCAACCTCCAGTCCTGCCTCCCACCACTGGCTCTGGCATCTTAACCTGTCCTATTTCTATGTGTGTACAATAATCCCTTCCCATCTCCCCATGCCTATGGCAGCAGAGTCATCCTGTTAGTAACTATGGAGAAGATCAAAATCATTTGCGTTTTTTCAGCACCAGGACAGCAAAAAAAAAAAAAAATTTAAGCTCAAACAAAAAAATATTATACATTTGTTTTGCCAAAATAATTTCATTCCGTTTCAGTCCTGTTGATCCTGCTGCCTACATGAATTTGCAGTTTTTCAACTTCCCTAAGAACTACAAAGCCATCCATGCAGTGGAATAAAACCAAAATGGGATCAAGTGGCCTCGAAAAGAATTTGGCGAAGGAAATTATCTCATCTTTACCACAAATTATCTGACGTGCAGTCTCAGATACAAACACAAGCCGTGCTCACGCTGAGAAAAACCGGCTTCCAACGGACTTTTCTTTGGTACAGGATGGCATCGCCCGCATGCAGATTTTTGGGCAGGTGCTTTTGAGATGCTGCTCAAGCGCCACGTGAAAAGTCCCAACACACTTTTCTCTCCCTGGGCTCCGAACAAACGAATAGCAGGCCAGGTCGAAGAACTAAAAGCTCTGGGTGATAATCCACAGGCATGCTGCCCGACTGGTTCCTCCAGAATCCTGAACTCTTTTGGCCTGACTCACTGCACAGCAACACACAACAGTGTAACACAAACAAACCTTTATTACCATAGCCCCATTTGCTGGCACCAGGAATAAGGTCACATAATGCTCCGCTCTCCCACCATGAGTGACATCTGGAAAAACACAGCTGGAAGAAAGCAAAGCTTTGGGCCCCCCCAGTGTAATTTATTTTTAACATTTAGTTATTTTTTGTGCGTTGTTTTGGTTAAGATCCGTACCTGGCTCCTCTTAAAAGCTTAATTTCCTACTTTAAGATTGGTTTAGAAATAGTTAATTTGCGCAGAGTTATTTTAATAAAGTTCTCACTTATAATTCCGATATCCATCCCATTGGTAAATGGGTCTATGTTGATCAGCTTGTAACGCATTCAGCCCTATGACAGATTTTCGGGATTCTTTGGTTGTTCATTGCTTCTAATAAATAAATTAGAAACAGACTTCAGTACAATATATTTGGATATAGCTCACCCCTTTTCAGTAGTACATAAGTGTTGCCATACTAGGACAGACCAAAGGTCCATCAAGCCCAGCATCCTGTTTCCAACAGTGGCCGATCAAGGTCACAAATACCTGGCAAGATCCCCAAAATGTTCAATACGTTTTTTGCTGCTTATCCCATAAATAAGCAGTGGATTTTTCCCAAGTCCATTTTAATAATGGTCTATGGACTTTTCCTTTAGGAAACTGTCAATCTTTTTTTAAACCCTGCTAAGCCAACCGCCTTTACCACATTCTCTGGCAACGAATTCCAGAGCCGAATTACATTTTGAGTGAAGAAATATTTTCTCCAATTTGTTTTAAATTTACTACGTTGTAGCCTGATCACATGCCCTCTAGTCCTAGTATTTTT
This sequence comes from Microcaecilia unicolor, assembly GCF_901765095.1. Classification (NCBI taxonomy): domain Eukaryota; kingdom Metazoa; phylum Chordata; class Amphibia; order Gymnophiona; family Siphonopidae; genus Microcaecilia; species Microcaecilia unicolor. The sequence continues at coordinate 178,289 of NW_021963043.1, read as the reverse complement.
GGAAAGAGTAAACGGACGATTCATGTCTACCTGTTCCACTCCACTCATCATTAGCAGCTCAAGTTGAGTATTTTGCAGTCCACAAAGAGCTCACAATCTAAGTTTGTACCTGAGGCAATGGATAATTAAGTGACTTGTCCAAGATCACAGGAGCCACGGTGAGATTTGAACCCACTTCCCTCTCTAACTAGGCCCTTCACTGGCTCCCTATCCGTTTTCGCATCCTGTTCAAACTTCTTCTACTAACCTATAAATGTACTCACTCTGCTGCTCCCCAGTATCTCTCCACACTCGTCCATCCCTACACCCCTTCCCGTGCACTCCGCTCCATGGATAAATCCTTCTTATCTGTTCCCTTCTCCACTACTGCCAACTCCAGACTTCGCGTCTTCTGTCTTGCTGCACCCTACGCCTGGAATAAACTTCCTGAGCCCCTACGTCTTGCCCCATCCTTGGCCACCTTTAAATCTAGACTGAAAGCCCACCTCTTAACATTGCTTTTGACTTGTAACCACTCGCCTCCACCTACCCTCCTCTCTTCCTTCCCGTTCACATTAATTGATTTGATTTGCTTACTTTATTTATTTTTTGTCTATTAGATTGTAAGCTCTTTGAGCAGGGACTGTCTTTCTTCTATGTTTGTGCAGCGCTGTGTACGCCTTGTAGCGCTATAGAAATGCTAAATAGTAGTAGTAGTAGTAGTCTCTTGTAACCAGAGCTAATATTGTGATGTCATAATGCCTCAGGCCACCAATAAGAGCCAACCTCAGTGATGTCACAATGGCTTGATTGTCCTATACTTGGCTCACTTTTATTACATAGCTCTTTGAGCAGGGACTGTCTTTCTTCTATGTTTGTGCAGCGCTGCGTACGCCTTGTAGCGCTATAGAAATGCTAAATAGTAGCTACTCAGCCAGGAAAACTTGATTATACTAAGTATAGTGTGCTCAAGTGGGTGCTTAGTTACCTTCCAAGAAACATGAGGAGCGGCTCAAAGTGTTACACAACGGGCAGAGTCCTACATTTCCCTTAAGATGACATTTTGTTTATTTTCATCCAAGGTTATGCCTTTATTTCTCCTTTTCAACTTAATTGTAATCTTTGCATTCTGACTTCAGGGTATAAGCATCAGTGCTAGGGCATGTAAGCAATTAAAAAAAAAAAATAGCCTCATTCACTGGTTCTGCTCCGAGCACATTACTTACTTTAACTGAAGGAAAACCAGAGCGAAACGAGGGTGATTTTCCATTTGCTCAGAAACAGGAAAACTGGTTAGTTCCGACACTAAGAACAAAAAAGCATTTTTGTCATGTCGTTCTCTACTAACCTTTGATATTCAGGTATGGAAACGTGTCCTGAATCGGAATGTGAGCCTGAGATTGATTTAATTCATCTTCCTCATCTTCTTCTAGGTCATTATCTCTCTCATCCCAGGGAGCTGATCCCGTAGACCCTAAGGGAAGAAAACCACCCACGTTTATATACATATAATGAAAGCTCAATCACTGTACACAGTAGAGAAACACGTTCAAATTATGTTTTCTCTCAGTAGAAGAGGGAAAGAGGCAAAGACTTGCTTTGATTTCAATTATTAAATTTGGGTTCACATCTGATTTTATGATTTTCCCCATCTAGGTCTTGCCAGGGAACCACCAATAGCGTCAGACAATTTTTTTCACTGTTTTATCACATCCCTTCTCACAAATTAATTACATTTTAATGTATTTGTTCTTATATTCCACTATTATCCAAAAACAAATTTCGGTTCAGTGTGGCTTACATTCGTTTCATCGTTAAAGAAAAATGTCAGAAAGTATTCCTTCACAGAGAGAGTGGTGGATACTTGGAATGCCCTCCAATGGGAGGTGGTGGAGATGAAAACAGTAATGGAATTCAAACATGCGTGGGACAAACATAAAGGAATCCTGTTCAGAAGGAATGGATCCTCAGAAGCTTAGGCAAGATTGGATGGCAGAGCCGGTGGTGGGAGGCGGGGCTAGTGCTGGGCAGACTTCTACGGTCTGTGCCCTGAAAATGGCAGATACAAATCAAGGTAAGGTATACACAAAAAGTAGCACATATGAGTTTTTCTTGTTGGGCAGACTGGATGGACCGTGCAGGTCTTTTTCTGCCGTCATCTACTATGTTATTAGACATTTAGAGTCAAGACTGAAAACATTTGATACCAGTGGTGGTTACCCAGTAAGATTTCTTGATGGGATGTTTTTTTTTGTGGTTTTCTTCTGGGATGGTAGAGGAGTGTGGTAGCCGTGTTAGTCCACTCTTAAGGTTATCAATAGAAATCAAACAAAATAAAACATGGAAAAGAAAATAAGATGATACCTTTTTTATTGGACATAACTTAATACATTTCTTGATTAGCTTTCGAAGGTTGCCCTTCTTCCTCAGATCGGAAATAAGCAAATGTGCTAGCTGACAGTGTATATAAGTGAAAACATTCAAGCATTACTATGACAGTCTGACAGGGTTGTACGTGCAGGATGTCAGACTCACAGAAACAGAAGCCTGCGTGGCCGTGTTGCTGATCTGCAAGGGCAGGCTTCTGCTTCTCACAGAAACAGAAGCCTGCCCTTGCAGATCAGCAACACGGCTGCGCCGGAGAAAAGGACTTCGGCTGGCGGGGGTTGGGGACCCCCGCCAGCAAAGGTACCCGGCGGCGGGAAGAGGGGAGGTCAAAAGGGTTGGCTTGGGGGGAGGGGGGTTAAAAATGGCGGGGAGGGGGGTCGGCGGCGCTGGGGGGGCTAAAATGTGCCCCCTCACCTCGGGCTCTGGACCCCCCTGTTGCCGAAGTCTGGTTACGCCCCTGGTTTGCACCAACTTAGTATGTCAACAATGCTTTAATGTAAGAAAAAGAGGCTACGTCTCCAGAAGATAGAAGGGTCTTTTATTTGCCCAGTTCTCACCTGGGTTACTGAACGGCCCTTGGGATTGTGGGATATCACAGACTTCGTAAATCTTTACTGGGTTCATGGGCACCTCCTTGGTTCCGTCGTACATCAGCTTGAACTCCCGGCTCTTGTTCAGTGCACACCGCAGCTGGGCTTTCCACTTGGCAGGGTCCGGATCATCGCCTCCTTCCTGGTACTTCCCCGTTTCCACGGCCCAGGCCTGAAAACAAAGCACATATTTGGCAATTGTTCATATCCCATCACGGCCTACGGCTGTAGCTGAAAAACAGCTGTTGCAGCCGACCATCACAGCCTGGTAGACTAATCTAGGATGTCTAAAGTAGTAAACTCTTGTTTTTATGTCCTCTCTCATTTCTGTCACCTTTTCTCCAACTAAAGTGCTCCCTGTACAACACGGGGCATCTGCTACTCTCTCAAAAATATCTTCCTTCAATGCTGAAGCTCTGAGCCATGAGAGTCAGCTGTTAGATATTGCTATCGCGGAGCCTCTAACAGCCATATCATAGCTGTCATTTGCAGCACGAATCATCTGCTTAGAACAATCTTCAAAATGTGCTAAAATCGACTGGAAAAAAGGTTTGTTAGCTTCCGATAATCCTTCCACTAACTGATTCAAGTTATCCATAATAGTATGTAAATATTGTACATAATGATAATTATGCACTGCAATGTGAGCAGCGAGCATGGAATTCTGGTACATTCTTTTACCCATTAAGTCTATAGATTTAAGGTCCTTGTTTGGAGAATAAGGCATGCGGTCTTTAGATGTTTTGTTCTTCCTCATTGAAGATTTGACTATCAAAGAAACATGAGACAATTGTTGCTTGCCATGTCCTAAAACTTCCTACACTCAATATTTATCATCTGAATTTTGTTTAGTTGGTCTAACTGAATTAGGAGTTGACCAAATGGATATGTTCAGGTCTTGAAGTATTTCATCTATAGGGAGCCGCAATACTCTCCTTATGAAGGTCATATAATGGACATATAATAACTCTTCCTCTCTACGATTCCCTAACGTGTCTGTACACACGAACCTTATTCTACCACAACATTACTGTATTTGTTCATACCGGAATTGGCGAACGCCTTTACGGTACTATGTAAGCTACATTGAGCCTCCAAATAGGTGGGAAAATGTGGGATACAAATGTAACAAATAAATAATCTTCAAGGACTAGAGATGGCCAACAAGGCTAAATTTTAAGACATCTACACTGAATTCTCAAGATACATAGATATCAGGTCCAAAAACACCTACGTTTTCATATATTTTGCTTATTTGTGAAAACCAGACCTACTGCCAGCTCTCGAGGACTGAAGCTGACCCTGTTAATGCCAAGTTCATACTTTTTTAGAATGTACGTCTACATGAAATGAAAGTGTAATTATAAAGGAAGTCCATTATACTTTGCCAAAAAGAGCCCGCAAGTTCTTGTAGATAAGTTAGAGGGACCTTGAAATCTAGACCCTGCTCCACATTTTCATATCCTACCAACTTCTACTCTGAAAGTCACATCTGTAATGCAGATTTCAGAAATCCTTGACCATATCTATGGAGCAAACAAAAAGTAAAAGTGACTGTCTAGAACTGAACAGAAAAAAAAAAGGCAAGAGGCAGGCTTGACATCAAGGTTTTAAAAAAAATGTCTGCCTGACATTCAGTCCGCAGCGGTCAGCATTGTTTTTTTTAAACACAGACCACCTCAGGCAGAATTAGCCCCGGGATATTCAACGCCAGGCCATGTCCGGGAACTGACGTGAAATATCCGGGGCTGAATCGGGATAAGGAAGCCATTAGTGCTTGAGTCCATGAGTGGAGGAGTGGCCTAGTGGTTAGTGCAGTGGACTTTGATCCTGGGGAACTGGGTTCAATTCCCACTGCAGCTCCTTGTGACTCTGGGCAAGTCACTTAACCCTCCATTGCCCCTGGTACAAAATAAGTACCTGAATATATGTAAACCGCTTTGAATGTAGTTTCAAAAACCTCAGAAAAGGCGGTATATCAAGTCCCATTTCCCTTATGACATCACAATATCAGAAGCAAGCCAAGAATCGGGCAATCAAGCCATTGTGACATCACTGATGAGGTTGGCTCTTATTGGTGGAATGAGTGGAGGAGTAGCCTAGTGGTTAGTGCAGCGGACTCTGATTCTGGGGAACTGGGTTCAATTCCCACTGCAGCTCCTTGTGACTCTGGGCAAGTCACTTAACCCTCCATTGCCCCTGGTACAAAATAAGTACCTGAATATATGTAAACCGCTTTGAATGTAGTTGCAAAAACCTCAGAAAAGGCGATATACCAAGTCCCATTTCCCTTTCACTTATGCGGGTCCCAACTGCATATCTGCCGGGACCTGCGTAAGTTGTCCTCTGCTCCTCCAAAGCCCTCACAACCCCCCCCCCCCCCGCCTACCTGTTAAACGCATGGTGGTCCAGTGGGGTCTTTTGGGCAGCAGCAGCTATGTCCATTCACTGTTGCCCATCACAGCAGCTACAAAGTCTCTCCGTACTAGAAAATATCACGAGGCTGCTGCGACCAACAGTAGCAAGTGGGCATTGCTCCTGCCCGTTAAGTCCCCACAGACAGTTAACAGATAGGCCCAGGAGGGCCTTCGGGGGTGGGAGGGAGGGGGAGGGCTCGGCTGGCCTTACAAATGTCTAAGGTGGGAGGAGGGGGAGCAGCAAAACTAGTGCCACAACCTGGAAGTTAAGAAGGCATCAGACAAACATTCAGACCAGTCAGCATTGTGACTAAAGTTGAGAAGCTTTTTTAATGTCCAGGGCCGTTCCTAGGGTCTCTGGTGCCCCCCTGCAGACTATCAGTTGGCGCCCACCCCCATCTAGCATCTCCTTTCTCTCTTCTCCCTCCCTGCCCCCTTTTTCAGCCCAGTGCGATTCTCCTTTGCCCCCATCCCCCTCCCATTTATGGTCACCTGCCCGCCCTCTTCTCCGACTCCCTCCAACATCCCCCTTTTTCTGCCACCTTGCGTGGTTTAAGTCTTTACCTCCGTCCCAGCGGCCGCGTCATTTCAAAGCCCTGCCCGTCTCTAGCCTTCCCTCCCTTTGTGAGTTCGTTCCCTCAGAGTCTCGCCTTCTGACATCATTTCCTCTTTCCTCGAGGGCGGGACTCTGAGGGAACGAACTCACGAAGAGAGGGAAGGCTAGAGCTTTAAAATGACGCGGCCGCTGGGATGGAGGTAAATAAAAGATTTAAACCCTCAAGGGCGGCGCGGTATGGCGACGCAGTGGCACCCTTGAAGGCAGGCGCCCCCCTGCGGTGCTTACCCCGCTTACCGGGTTTGACCGGCCCTGTTACTGTCCAACTCCCATGCTGAACTCACAGATCGTCCTGGCACTAACTGGTCAGTGCTACTGAATAATTACCATAGACTGTCCCTGCAATGTCCGGTTACATGCTGCTCAATATTAAGGCAGTCAAAAGCAATTTAACCAGGCAGAATCCTCTCCTGTGGTGTGTAATATTTAATCATCTCTATGACCTCATGTACAACTTTCTTTAAATTAGTTACCTTATTTTGTAACTGGTATAAGCAAAGATGGAACATATAGATTAGGTAAGAGAGTTAGAGCATTCACTGTCAATTAAAATGTTCTACTACGTATTGTGTTGACATTGTAAGCAGTATACTATGCCATACTTTGTATTGTTATTTTAATATTTTTATTGCTGTAATTGTCTATTGCTTATGTTTGATTTATTCTTACTGTACACTGCCTTGAGTAAATTCTTTCAAAACGGCAGTAAATTGAAATATACATACATATCCGTATGTATGACATAATACACACACACACACATATATATATATATCTATATAAACAAATATTTAAAACTGATGGCTTTCACAAGTGCACTTTTGTTTTTTTTCACCTTGAAGATTGTGTTCTCTTCCTCGTGCTGAGGGCTGTGCCGTGTCGCATGCTTCCAGGGGATCTGAAAACGTTTGGCCTCTCTGTTGAGCCACACAAGCCCAGGATACATGCCACTGTCCACCTGGGCTACCAGCCAGGGTTTGAGCCTAACCCTGCGTGGATGCACAGCCATGACCTAAAAAAAAAAAAATACGATAAAACACAAGCACAAAAGCACCACACACGTAATATTGTGTTGTATTTATTTATATAAAGGGTGGGTTGGGTGGGAAGGGGGGAAGATGCAGGAAATTGGGAAATGTATTTGATGATATTTGTGTCAATACGTCTGGTACTATACTTGTTCCTTTCTCTGTCATCAATAAAAATGATTTAAACATAAAGGGTGGTTCAGAAAATCTCTTAGAGGCCCTTTTACTAAAGGGCGGTAGGGCTACTGCCTCGGCACAGAGCAAATTGGACCTACTGCTGGGCTACCACAGGAGCCCGGCGATAATCCAAACCTCTTCCCTTACCACCTCCTCAATGGGTGGCGGTAAGGGCTTCCCCGGGAAATGGCTGTGTGGCACACATAAGTACATAAGTGTTGCCATACTGGGACAGACCAAAGGTCCATCAAGCCCAGCATCCTGTTTCCAACAGTGGCCAATCCTGGTCACAAATACCTAGCAAGATCCAAAAAAGGAAAAGAAAAAAAACTTATGCTGCTTATCCCAGAATTAGTGGATTTCCCTTTAAAAAAAAAAAAAAAAGTCTTTTACCCGCTGCTGTAAAAAGGGGGTTTCAATGCATGGCAAATCCACATGCCAATGCTACCACAGCTTGATAAAAGGGGCCCTTAATGAACTAAATACTAATGAACAGTATTTCAAGAACTGACCAAATTAAAAATCCCCCACAAGGGGATAAAATTCAATTAAATACGTCTAACATAGTAACATAGTAGATGACGGCAGAAAAAGACCTGCATGGTCCATCTAGTCTGCCCAAGATAAACTCATATCTTGAATTTGTACCTGTCTTTTTCAGGGCACAGACCGTATAAGTCTGCCCAGCAGTATTTCCCGCCTCCCAACCACCAGTCCCGTCTCCCATCACCGGCTCTGGTACAGACCGTATAAGTCTGCCCTCCCCTATCCTAGCCTCCCAACCACCAACCCCTCTTCCCCCCACCTGCTCTTCACATTTGACATTCATTGCCTCAAAAAGAACTGAAGGAGTTTAATTTCATTAGTATCTGTCCTGTACTAGGTGCTGATTAGTTTGTAAATTGTTTTTCTTTTTTTAACTCCTCCTGATTTTGGATTTCTTGGAACCCAATTTAAGTTGACTTGAGTGTTGTTAATTATGTAATGATATACTACATTATTTGAGAAATGTAATGTATAACACTTTTCCGGTTCAAGTGTCTAACCTTGTAAATGATTTAAAATTAAAAATAAATCCCTAACAAGGTGTTTATTAACATGCAGCACCATATATGCTCAATGACTCCACTGAATGTCCAATGGTAGAGTCAGTTGGGGGCTAGCCGTCCAAGGGTTACTGTGGTTTTTCAGTGTTCTCTATCTCCACCTGCTGGTAGGTGGATACAACCCATCAGTTAATGGATTCATCTGCTGCTGATGAGAACGAAAGTGGAGCTTCAGGAGTTGGGAGGGAAAGATAAATAGAACTCTTAAGGAAATGCCAACATCTCGTTTGAGGAATGCATAGTGCTATAGTTTAAGACGGCATCCCTGAAGATAGGGAAGGGGTAAATTTTGACTCGGATGGGTTTTTTTGAGTGTACCAAAGCATAGTTTAATAGACAGCTATTGCAAAAGGCAAGTCACTCCTCATCAAGTTAAAAACACCCTCCCCCTACTATTCTTTCAAAAGGTACAAATGACCCCTGTATTCCCAACACCCATCATCTTGGCGACGGCCACAAATTTGCATTCTGCCCTCACTGGCTCCATCTGGTTCACAACACAGACGGTGCGACATCGGTTGTGACATCATAACTGCCAGAGCATCCCAATATATCCCAATAAAGAAAGCAGCTCATAGAAAAAAGTCACCAGCCAGCACACTAAACCAGACACCCATACCCCATAGGAATATAATGGGAATCTTATTTAGGAAAACACTAATCATTAGTGAAACCTTAGTAAAAAAAAGACCCCTAAAAGACTGCCGACAAGATTCTCAGCGTATTAGAACAACAAGGTTATGTTAAATCGACGTCACGGCCAGAACAGCTAAGGACTCTTGGAATTACCCTTGCAGTCGGAGAGACTAGTGTGGCCCCTGACAGGGCCGGTCTTAGGCAGAGGCGACCAAGGCGGCCGCATAGGGCCCCGCGCCTAAGGGGGCCCCGCTCAGCGTGCCTCAACTCTGCCTCGTGCCTCCGCTCCGAGCCAGACCGGGACCGCATCGAGTCACTCAACCTCTCTCCAGCCATAGGCAGATAAAGCATTCCTGGCATACCTTGTACACTGTAGCACTGTGCTGGATCTTTTCTTAATATTTTTCCTTATTTTCTTCTTTGCTATGAGAATTGGAACTACTAATTGTAGTGGACTTGAACTGAATAATTTATGGGGAGGGGAGGTTTCACGATGACAGCATTGTGCTTATTATTTCAATCAGTTTTTTTGGTACAAGTTTAGCTTCATTTGTCTTTATTTGAAATTTCATAAATAAAAAAAATTTCTAAAAATGGAATAATCTTATCAATGGGGTGGAGCTAGGGTGGGGACGGGGCTAGGGCTAGGATGGGGCCCCATCAAATTGGTCTGCACAGGGCCCCGCACTTGCTAAGACCGGCCCTGGCCCCTGAAGTCACAGCAATGGGGATAACAATGCTATGTGTATGTCATCCACAAGGACAGAATATACAGCTGAAGTCCATGATTTCTCTAGAAACAAGAGCTTTTATCAAAGACAGAGGCTGCTGTATCAACATCCTGCCCGAGAGTTGGACCAGACTGACCATCTGAAGAACACACTCATATTTTCAAAGCACTTAGCCTTCCAAAGTTCCATAGGTTTCTATGGAACTTTGGAAGGCTAAGTGCTTTGAAAATGAGCCCCACTGCCTTCTAGAGGTCTGCATCAGGTTGTACTGTATATTGCCATGTACCTTTGTGCTACTGCTCTGACCAGTGGCGTTCCTAGAGGGCCTGACACCCGGGGCGGATCGCCGATGCATCCCGCCTCCCGGGTGCAGCGCGACCCCTCCCCCCCGGCAAAAGGACACCCCCCACCCCAGCAAAAGAACCCTCCAGGTGCACGACGCTGACCGGCGCGTGGCACCCCCCCAGCGACGTGCACCCGGGGCGGACCGCCCCCACCTTGGTACGCCACTGGCTCTGACTGGAACAAAACTCCATTTAGGGATCTATGTACGTTTACTCTAAGCTGTTCCCATAACAAGGCTTCCTGTGTCTTTATTCTTGCCTTCTCTGCACATCATCTTTGCTGCTCTTGTACATAAAAATAATTGCCCTAGTTTTATAATACTTGGTTGTGCAGTTAGTTCTGTCTACTACTTGGGTGCAGTGGGCTTGGATCTAGGGAAAAGGGGAATATATTTGCTTCCGACGCTTCACTCACTAATGTTAAGTCTTGTTTGGGGCTCATTATTTCAGAATTTTTACTAAGTATCAGGTACCCCAATAAGCGTATTATCTGTTATTGCGCCTACAGCGATATGACAGGAACATAATGAACCAGTCAATAACCTTGCTGCTGCATTCCAAGTTATCTTTAGGTCCTATCAACAGTGAATTGCAGTAGTCAAAGCCAGATAAGACTAATCCTTGCAAAACTCTGTGAAAAGTTTCATTAGGTAGAAGGCCTTTTAACCGTCTAACAAGTTGCAATTTAAAGAAAACCTTCTGAATAATACACACTGGGCTAGATATGTCATACTAAGATCAGCCACAAATGGGTCAGATACTGTGAAATGACTGCTCTGTGATTTACATTCCAGTCTAGATTCCACCCTGACAGCATAACTCAGGACTTCAGACCATTCATCTGCCTTAATCATACCCTATTTATATCCTATACTAATAACAGCAAGTTGCTGCACCCTGTCAAAAATAACTAGAATTAAAAGGTATCTCCTAATAAGACCTATATATAAAGCTTATAATTTAAGGCTGACTTCTGTGCTACAATGTTCCCTCTAATTTTAGAGCAGGCTATGGGGCTCCTTTTACAAAGCGGTGCTACCGATGAGCGTGTGCTGAAGGTGACGAAGCCCATGGGAATTGAACAGGCTTCCTCGCATTCAATGTGCCGCTAATTGAACATAAAGAGTAGCTATACTGGCTACCAATAGTCCATCTAGCCCAGTATCCTGTTTTCCAAATAGTGGCCAAGCCAGGTGACAAGTATCTGGCAGAAACCCAAATTGTGGCAAGATTCAATGTAGAATCTCAAATAGCAGCAACATTCCATGTAGAACCCCAAAGAGAACCAAGATTCCACATTCAATCTCAAAGAGTAGCAACATTCCACTCATAAGAATGTAAGAGTAGCCATACTGGGTCAGACCAATGGTCCATTTAGCCCAGTATCCTGTTTTCCAAACAGTGGTCAAGTCAGGTCACAAGTACCTGGCAGAAACCCAAATCGTGGCAAGATTCAATGTAGAATCTCAAAGAGCATCAACATTCCATGTAGAACCCCAAAGAGAACCAAGATTCCACATTCAATCTCAAAGAGTAGCAACATTCCACTCATAAGAATGTAAGAGTAGCCATACTGGGTCAGACCAATGGTCCATTTAGCCCAGTATCCTGTTTTCCAAACAGTGGTCAAGTCAGGTCACAAGTACCTGGCAGAAACCCAAATCGTGGCAAGATTCAATGTAGAATCTCAAAGAGCAGCAACATTCCATGTAGAACCCCAAAGAGAACCAAGATTCCACATTCAATCTCAAAGAGTAGCAACATTCCACTCATAAGAATGTAAGAGTAGCCATACTGGGTCAGACCAATGGTCCATTTAGCCCAGTATCCTGTTTTCCAAACAGTGGTCAAGTCAGGTCACAAGTACCTGGCAGAAACCCAAATCGTGGCAAGATTCAATGTAGAATCTCAAAGAGCAGCAACATTCCATGTAGAACCCCAAAGAGAACCAAGATTCCACATTCAATCTCAAAGAGTAGCAACATTCCACTCATAAGAATGTAAGAGTAGCCATACTGGGTCAGACCAATGGTCCATTTAGCCCAGTATCCTGTTTTCCAAACAGTGGTCAAGTCAGGTCACAAGTACCTGGCAGAAACCCAAATCGTGGCAAGATTCAATGTAGAATCTCAAAGAGTAGCAACATTCCATGTAGAACCCCAAAGAGAACAAAGATTCCACGTAGAATCTCAAAGTGTAGCAACATTCCATGTAGAACCCCAAAGAGAACCAAGATTCCACATACAATCTCAAAGAGTAGCAACATTCCACTCATAAGAACGTAAGAGCAGCCATACCGGGTCTGACCAATGGTCCATTTAGCCCAGTATCCTGTTTTCCAAACAGGGTCAAGCCAGGTCACAAGTACCTGGCAGAAACCCAAATAGTTACACCGCTTTGTAAGAAGGAGCCCTGTGTGTGCAAAAATTCTCTTTTGTGCAACTTTTTATAAGCTGAGTTACAATTTGTATACTGTGAGCCAAGTGTAACGTAACTAATCTCAGGGTTTCAAAAGTGTCATTTAAGTAATTGTCTTCATGAAAGTAACACTACATTAAGCTATACTAGCGTATCATTTGCTTTAATCAGAGAACATCAACTAGATCAGCTTTTCAGTGCTGCTTTATAACACCTAATTAAAATTATTAAATTTTCTGCTTACGCAGGGTCCACAGTCTATGTGCATGCACAGAGGTGCACAGCTCAGAAGGAACATTGCTAGACAACCCATAAGGAATAGCAAGAGATGAAAATATAGGCTCTTATTATTCACCGTATCTGATAATGTAAGAGAGAACACCCAAGAATGCTGGCAGGTAGCATGCTTAAAACAAGAATAAAAAAAAAAAAAAAACCTAAAACAGCCCCCCCCCCCCCCCCACACACACACATCTTCAAGCAATAGAGCTGTCCTGTGGAATTCTGTACCACAGAAATCTGTGGGGACAACATGTATTAAAGCTCCCAAAGGGATTAGACACATTTAGAGATCACAGATCAATCAGAGGCTATTAAACCCCCATCAGGGCATCACCCCTGCTTCAGGGTAGCCCTAAAATATAAAAGGGGCCTTTTTACAAAAGCTTCATGCAAGTTTTGCACATGCTAACAGATGTTAGCATGAGCTAAGTGCTAAGAATCCCATTAGATACCTATGGACTTGTTAAGAATTTACTAAAAGAGCCCCTAAGAGTGTTGCATACTGGGAGAAGTGGTGAATGGGAGTGGCCAGAAAGCTACGCTTCCGCTGTGCGCCTGCTTATCTCGTACTCCGAATTCATTAAATGACACTAGGCTAATTCTTCCGCACCTCTCTAAAGCTAGATGGGAATCCACTAGATCCAGTGCTTTTTATTTTGTCTCACCAGCATTAATTTATTTACTAGTAAAAAAAGGCCCGTTTCTGGAGCCAATGAAACAGGCGCCAGCAAGGCTTTCCTCTGCTCCCCCCCCCCCCCCGAACGCACCTTGGTTGTTAGTGACGGCATTGCGCCGCCGTGGCCGCCATCAATGTGTGACTCCGCTCTCAACGTCATAACGTTTGACGCGAGGGTGGGGCCCCGAGACTGTGATTTTCTTGGCTTCAGTGACGTCAGACAATAGAACGTTGAGGGTGAGTTTTATATATATAGATTTGTAACATTTGTATCCCACATTTTCCCACCCATTAGCAGGCTCAATGTGGCTTACATAATAGCATCAAGGCGATCGCCAAGTCCAGTAGATATTAAACAAATACAGTTTAAAATAAGGGTCAGGTAAGGTTAGGGTAAACAAGTACAAGGATCAAGGAACTTAAGTATGGAACTCACTACCATAATCTCTCCAGCTTGAACCATCATATACGTCCTTTCGGGCTTTATTGAAAACTCACTTTTTTTCACTACACTTTCCTTCAGTATGTCCAGGTGGATTCTGAAGCAGGAGTCTATATGGGTTTGAATTTGTGTGTGGATTATGTTAAATTGCTCTATATGTAACCTTTATCTTGTGTGATTGAATCTTGTTTGAATGGCAAAGGTGGTTAAGTTTTTCCTATCTTAAATTGGCATTCTTTTCCCATTTCTTGTTTTTAATGTTAATTTTATCTATAAACCACTTTCATTTGCTTGTAACGAAAGCGATATAGCAAATTTTAATAAAATGATAAACAAGGACCATCGCTTTGATCCTGATTAAAGAGCTATTAGGCTTGTCTTTCATTTTCTCTAAATAAAGTTTAAAAGTACAAAAAAAAAAAAAAAGACCTGGATGTGCAAAGACTCCATTATTGCTTGACCTCTCCAGTGAGACACCGTTCTTGAAAACGGTAAGCGATAGCAGAAAAAGAGCAATAACGTTCCCTATGTTTTCCTCCGTTGAGCAATCCTAATCATGCCCCCTGGAAAATCAGGAATAGCAACTCATCTCCAAGTCATTGCATCCAACCCACCCTTTCTGCCTACTCAGAACAAGCAGTCACAGGTTAACAGATTCTTAGCAGGATGTGCCAGGTAAACAGATTGTACACACAGATAATACACACACCTGGCCAGCCTCAGACTACCAGGAAATTTAAAAAAAAAATCCAGTGCTTCTTAGACAGGAAGCAAGTGCCCAGATAACACAGCTACAGCTCAAGACACATTTACACTGCTAAGCTCTCCATGAAGTCCCACAGAAAACCACACTCATCACTGTGTTTTGATACTTTTAAAACAGGGCCAACAAGAAAAACACACAAGGCTTTGAGCTCACACAGGCCTTTTCTTCTAATATTGTGAGGGAAACTGTTTAATGTCAGTGGCAACCAGTGTGTTTTTTCTAGCAAAAAAGGTGCCGGTACTCAAAATGCCAGGCCACCTTTCAGGGGTGGGGTAATCACTGAGGGACCCACCCCTGCAACCAGTCACAGAATCTATGACAAGGTAGAATTGGTGTGTAAAGCCTGAACTATTTCATTAAAACTTGTGGACCACGGGCCAATTTTAGCAGACAATGGAAAAGGTGCCAGTACCCCCAAGTACCCCCTCAAAAACAAGCCCTGCTAAAGCGTGACAAGATTCCATGCAGAATCTCAAAGAGTAGCAACATTCCAGAATCCTAAAGAGTGACAAGATTCCACAATCTCAGAGTAGCAACATTCCATGTAGAATCCCAAAAGAATAGCAAGATTCTGGAATCCTGAAGAGCAGTGTGGTTTTTTTCTCGCGAAAAAGGTGCTGGTACTCAAATGCCAGGCTACCCTTCAGGGATGGGATGATCTCTGAGGGACCCAACCCCTAATAGCCAGACCCCCTGCAACTAGTCACTGAACCTATGACAAGGCAGAATTGGTGTGTAGAGCCTGAGCTCTTTCATTAAAACTTGGAATCAATGGGTCAATTGTAGCAAGCAAATGGGAACAGGTGCCAATACTCAGTACTCCCTCAAAAAAAAAAAAAAGCCCTGGTGGCAACCCATGCTGAACATTTATAATATATGCAAAAATTACCATTTATAAAACTGTCGAGGGCATATGCATTCAAGGAGCCTTCAAGAATGGGGGTGAAACCGCCTAGGTCAGGGGTCAGCAATGAAACCATGAACGAGCACCGGGCAAAAAACCCAACTGCATAAGCGTTCATTGGTGTGCATTGAAATGACACCGCCGAAAACGCTTATGCTGTTGGTTTTCGCCCAGTGCCGGTTTGCGGTTTCTCTGGCTTTTGAGATTGCTCTCTTGTGACAATTAAGGATCATATTATCCATAAGACCACTGACGCAGGCAGTTTTGTCGAAACACAGACCATGTCGGGTCTTTTAATAAAGTATTATTGCGACGCCCCCATGCTTGAAGGCTTCTTGGGCTTTTTTGGTTACTTGCTTCTGCTGATGAGCTTTTTGGATTCCTTCTCATGTTCCTTTAGGGTATATATATATGCATGGAAACTTATGCTCCTATATCATAATTTTATGTAGAAGGCGCCTGGAATGCATGTAAAGGACCAGGATGTTGTCAAAAATGCATGTGCGTGGGAATCATGAGCACACACGTGCCAGTATTCTGGCTAAGAGCTATTCTCCAAAATGACGTCAAGCTTGAGGGTGGGAGTTCAGAGGGGTGCTTCCCAATTACCGGTGTTGCCACCCAATCTCCGCTAAGATTCCATTCCTTTTAAACAGGATTCCTTTGTATTTATCCCACGCATGTTTGAATTCCATTACCTTTTTCATCTCCAACACCTCCCGGGGGGGGGGGGTGGGGGTGGGGGGGCATTCCACGTATCTACCACCCTCTCCGTCAAAAGATACTTCCTGACGTTACTCCCGAGTCTACCCCTCTTCAACCTCAATTCATGTCCTCTAGTTCTACCGCCTTCCTATCTCCGGAAAAGGTTGTTTGCGGATTAATACCATTCAAATATTTGAACGTCTGTATCATGTCACCCCTGTTTCTCCTTTCCTCCAGAGTATATATGTTCAGGTCAGTAAGTCTCTCCTCGTATATGTATACCCTGGAGGAAAGGAGAAACAGGGGTGATATGATACAGATGTTCAAATATTTGAATGGTATAAATCCACAAACAAAATTGTTCCAAAAACGGGAAGATGGTAGAACTAGAGGACGTGAATTGAGGCTGAAGAGGGGCAAATGCAGGAGTAATGTCAGGAAGTATTTTTTCACAGAAAGGGTGGTAGATACGTGGAATGCCCTCCCGCGGGAGGTGGTGGAGATGAAAACGGTAATGGAATTCAAACATGCGTGCAATAAACACAACGGAATCCTGTTTAGAAGGAATGGATTCTTAGCGGAGATTGGGTGGCAACGCCGGTAATTGGGAAGCAAAGCTGGTGCTGGGCAAACTTCTACAGTCTGTGCCCTGAAAATGACAAGGACAAATCAAGGTCAAGTATACATATAAAGTAGCTCATACAATGAGTTTATCTTGTTGGGCAGACTGGATGGACCATACAGGTCTTTATCAGCTGTCATCTACTATGTTACTATATAGAATATTAGAGTCTGTGTGTTGCAGTTTTAAATGTATGTACAGGGTAGTTTAAAAAAAGGGAAGGTATATCTATACTTTCCCTAGTTCAAACTGGTGTAGGAAGAAGAATGGAAGAGGAGTGTGAAGGGTCTGCTGCAAGCTGAGGAAAAGAACTTGCAGCAAGAACTTGATATGAGGTTGGGCAGATCTGGTGGGGTGGGGGGTGGCGGGGTCACTGCCGAGAGCATGTTTGTGTCTCTGATGGGGAAAACCTCAGAGTTTCTATCTGAAAATTTGAGCTGGAATGGAGAAGTCCGCAAGTACAAATGTACCTGGGCTCATTTTTTTTTTTTTTTATAAAGCTTAATAAATTTTATTCCAAGCAATTCCACTTACACAGAAAAGTGTTACAAAAGGAAAGCATTATTTCTTGAAGAGAATATTCTTGAAGGAAATTAAAAAAAAACACTCAAGTCCATAATATAAGGATCCAAGACTTAATGAGAGGAAAGGTAAGAAAGTAACATTACATGGATACCTTATATTATGGACTTGAGGTATCCATGTAAATGTATTATTAGACATAATCCTATTAAATACGTTTTCTTTGAGCCTTCTCACCTGTCAGCCCTTTTAGCAATTAAGAGAGTTACAGAAGATTGAGTTGAGATGTAAGCAATTTCTATTATTGAAACCTGGGCTCATTCTAAGTGAGAAGTTTTCAACCCAGAAAATTTACCCAGCTATAAGTTTTCTGGGCAAATTCTTGGAAAACTGTCCTAAGTACATAAGCATTACCATAATGCTTATGTACTCAAGCCCACTGTCCTATTTTCAACAGTGGCCAATCCAGGCCACAAGAACCAAACACTACTTACATAAGATCAAAGGTCCATCGAGCCCAGCATCCTGTCCACGACAGCGACCAATCCAGGCCAAGGGCACCTGGCAAGCTTCCCAAACGTACAAACATTCTATACATGTTATTCCCGGAATTGTGGATTTTTCCCAAGTCCATTTAGTAGTGGTTTATGGACTTGTCCGTTAGGAAACCGTATAACCCCTTTTTAAACTCTGCCAAGCTAACCGCCTTCACCACGTTCTCCGGCAACGAATTCCAGAGCTTAATTATGCATTGGGTGAAGAAACATTTTCTCCGATTTGTTTTAAATTTACTACACTGTAGTTTCATCGCATGTCCCCTAGTCCTAGTATTTTTGGAAAGCGTGAACAGACGCTTCACATCCACCTGTTCCACTCCACTCATTATTTTATATACCTCTATCATGTCTCCCCTCAGCAGTCTCTTCTCCAAGCTGAAAAGCCCTAGCCGCCTTAGTCTTTCTTCATAGGGAAGTCGTCCCATCCCCGCTATCATTTTAGTCACCCTTCACTGCACCATTTCCAATTCTACTATATCTTTCTTGAGATGCGGCGACCAGAATTGAACACAGTACTCAAGGTGCGGTCGCACCATGGAGCGATACAACGGCATTATAACATCCACACACCTGTTTTCCATACCTTTCCTAATAATACCCAACATTCTCTCTCTGTCTGTATCTTTTCAGAAGCACCAAAGAAAGCAAGTATATTCATTTTGCTTTTTCCGTTCGTGAAGCTTTTTACACATAAAAGTCCAGATTCTACATATTATGCTGTAAACATCGGCACCAAAAAAAAAAACCAAAAACCACACCTAGGCAGATTCTATAAGCTACGCCTAAAGTTAGGCGTGGTTTACAGAATATGCCCAGTGCTCGTCCAAGCGACTAAATTTAGTCGAAGGTATTTATGCCAACTAAAACTTGGTGTAAATGCTGGCAACTAAGTTAGGCACGGAGCGGGTATATTCTATATCAGCGCGCACAGATTTAAGAAATGCCCACGACCCACCCCCTTTTTGGTTCTGCATCCTAGAATTTACGTGCAAAGCTTTACAGAATATGCTTAGCAAGTTCTCCACATAAGTTCTAATTAATGCCAAAGAGAATCAATTGCATTGCGTGTGAAGTGGCAATTATCGGCGTGGATTGACTTAAGATAATTAAGTTGCGCGTGCAAATCAGAATACGACCCGATTTTGCACGCACAACTCCTGTCGCATTATATAGAATCCGGGGGAAAACTTTGTAAAATTTATCTCTCACACACATTGGGCCCCGATTCTATATACGGCGCCTAAAATTAACGCACGCTAGGTGTTTACACCTAAGCGTATTCTAAATACTGTGCGTAAATTTACTCACAGTACACAGGCGTAGTTCATGCGACTGAATCTGTGCGTGTCCATTTATGCCAATGAAAAGCTGGTGTAAATCCCTGCACGTACATTTACGCACGCTGGCCCATATTTTCTATTGCGCATGTAGATTTTGGAATGCCCTCAATACACCCAATTTGCACGCCCCTTTTTGCCTGCGTGCAGGAGAATTTAGGTGCAGTACATTACAGAATACGCTTAGCAATGTACACGCTAAGTTCTAATTTTTGCCAATTAGTGCTTGTTATTGCATGTTAAGAGCTGTTAATGCTTAACAGCTTGTTAAAACAATTAATTTACATGCGCAGTTATAAAATACGCCTAGATTTACGCACGGAACTGCGTGCAACTCTAGGCGCGCTATACAGAATCCAGGGGATTGCCTGTAAATCTCAATCTTTGGCATCTCTGGTTTGTAACTGAGGCAATGGAAGGGAAAATGACTTTTGGAAGCAGGAGGCGGCCGGTGCAACCCCTAAATCATCGGTCATGAGAAACAGCTGCCCCAAGTGTCTGATTCCTGTATCTACATATAAATGTTCAAGGTACATAAATAAATAAATAAAACGCTTATATTTAAACTGCAGAAAACAGACGCCAATGAGTGCTTCACCTTTGAGTTTTATCAGGTGCATGCGCACAGCAGCCAAGCTTACCGCGGAATTCTTCTGTGCATGCGCCAAAGCACAATCCTCAATGCCATGAGCGTGCCTCTATTTGCATCTCATTAGCGTTCAGCATTAGGGCGTTCTTCTGTGCTTTCCAAATAACGCTGTAAAAAATACCGCCGGAGTTTTGAGCATCAAGGCACTGGGAGTCTGCAGAAAAAATGCCTCTTACCAAAACGCAATGTCTGGGTCTAAAATCAGGCCAGAAAGAAGCATATGAAATGCATATGATGGAAGAACTGCATGTTTAGGGGGTAACTTCCCTATGCAGGTACTGGTGAATATGCAAAATTAAATTATGCACATCTGTTTTAAAAGTTCTACGCATAACATTCACACCGTATCTTCACCATGCTCACTCTGGTATAAAGTATCACATATCATGTAAAATGAGTTATCTTGTTGGCCAGACTGGATGGACCGTACAGGTCTTTATCTGCCGTCATTTACTATGTTATGTTATGTATGCTCAGTCTGGGCAAAGTTATGCACAGCCTGTATACACGTTATAATGCCTTTGTATTGCTCCATGGTGCGACCGCACCTCAAATATTGTGTTCAGTTCTGGTTACCGCCTTTCAAAAAAGATATAATTAGAAAAGTTACAGAGAAGGGCGACGAAAATGATAAAGGGGGTGGGACGACTTCCCCATGAGGAAAGGCTAAAGCGGCTAGGGCTCTTCAGCTTGGAGAAAAGACGGCTGAGGGGAGATATGATAGAGGTCTATAAAATAATGAGTGGAGTGGAACGGGTAGACGCGAAGCGTCTGTTTACTCTTTCCAAAAACACGAGGACTAGGGGGCATGCGATGAAGCTACAAAGAAGTAAATTTAAAACGAACCTGAGAAACATTTTCTTCATGCAACGTGTAATTAAGCTCTGGAATTCATTGCCAGAGAATGTAGTAAAAGCAGTTAGCTTAGCAGGGTTTAAAAAAAAGGTTTGAATGGCTTCCTAAAGGAAAAGTCTATAGACCATTATTAAAATGGACTTGGGGAAAATCCACTGCTTGTTTCTAGGATAAGCAGCATAAAACATATTGTACTTTTTTGGGATCTTGCCAGGTATTTATAACCTGGATTGGCCACGGTTGGAAACAGGATGCTGATGGACTTTCTGTCTGTCCCAGTCTGGCAATACTTATGTACTTATGTCATCTTGAATCCACAGTTTTATAAGTGCTTTCACATGCACAATTGGTTTAAACTTGTTCCTTCATTGGTGGCACACAGCAAGTCCTACTCAAACCCACAAAGCATGAATTTTTTCCCTGCACCTTTCACATGCTCCTCAGACACCAGCTGCATTTTCTACAAATGCTAAATATTTCTAAAAAGGGAGTGATTCTCAACATATTCTGTGCATCAGAACTGTACAAGTGCCAGCTTCCTACCTCTCTGATCCCTGCACACATTAAGGACATACACTCAGGTCATGCTTATTGCTGACAGAAAAAAACAAAACAAAAAAAAGTTTGGAATGAATCACTACATAGAATAGCCGTACTGGGTCAGACCAATGGTCCATTTTGCTAGCGTTCTGCTTCCAACAGTGGCCAATCCAGGTCACAAGTACCTGACAGAATCCCAAAGAGTAGCAATGTTCCATGATACCAATCCCAGGGCAAGCAGTGACTTCTTCCATGTCCCCTTCAATAGCAAGCTATGGACTTTTCCTCCAGGAACTTGTCCAAACCTTCCTTAAACCTAGATACACTAAGTGCCACTACCACATCCTCAGGCAACGAGTTCCAGACCTTAACAATTCTTTTGAGTGAAAAATATTTCCTCCTATTGGTTTTAAAATTAATTTCCATGCAATTTCATTGCATGTCTCCTGGTCTTTGTACGTTTTAATAGAGTGAAAAATGGATTCACTTCTACCCATTCCACACCACTCAGGATTTTGTAGACCTCAATCATATCCCTCCTCAGCCTTCTCTTTTCCTAGCTGAAGAGCCCTAACCTCTTTAGCCGTTCCTCATACGGGATGAGTTTCATCCCCTGTATCACTTTGGTACCTCCCTATTTTATAAGATACCTCTACATTAAGAATGATGAGAACACCTGTTTCTGTCCCTTCCTCATCATCAGTACACAAGATGGGGTGGTACAGCCATAAGACACAGAGTAGCACTAGCGTGACAATATATTTTGGGTACCAAGATCCAATTTACCATTTTCTCCCTTTTAGGAAAATAGTCAGAAAATGTATTTGATCCAATATAACATAGTAACATAGTAGATGACGGCAGAAAGAGACCTGCACGGTCCATCCAGTCTGCCCAACAAGACAAACTCATATGTGTATACCTTACCTTGATTTGTACCTGCCTTTTTCAGAGCACAGACCGTACAAGTCTGCCCAGCAGTATTTCTCGCCTCCCAACCACCAGTCCCGCCTCCCATCACCGGCTCTGGCACAGACCGTATAAGTCTGCCCTCCACTATCCTCGCCTCCCAACCACCAACCCCTCTTCCCCCCACCTGCTCCACCTGTTAAGTACATATTTTGTTTTGCTTTTAGTTTTCCTATGCAAGTTTGTATTTATACTCAAGCATTACTATCACTGGTGGTGACGGGGGAAGGGGCAGCAGCAGCGGTGGCGGCAGAGGGGAGGCGGTGGCGGGAGGGCGGTAGCAGGGAAACGGGCCAAAATGTGCCCCCTACCTTGGGCTCTGGCCCCCCCCCTCCCGTCAAGGTCTAGCTACGCCCCCGATTCAAAATCTGCACCCTGGTTCACAAAATCATCTATGCAGAAGCTCCGAGTTACATGACAGACTTGATCGATTTACCAATTAGAAATACATCCGAATCTTCTTTATGTAAAATTTCCTCTCTGCAATTGCACTTTCCTTAACTGAGAGGAAGGGAACAACCGGCGGTCAGCCGCTGATGGCCAGCATTTTGTCCCCTGAGCAGCAAGTGCGGGACCGCTGCACGTCGAACTGCCCACAGATGAAAGGGTTGGCGAGTCCTTTGATTAGCGCCGGCGAGGGAGCGTCGACGCTCTTGGACCTGGAAAAACAACTCCATCGCTCCCGAATTATTCAACCACCATGTCCAAAGGAGTGGAGGAGTGATTTAGAGGCATAAGCTGAAACGGAGGACGTTTACAGCAGAACCCGAATCGGCGGAACCACTCCTAAACACCTCAAGAGAAATCACCTTGGAGTTTTTGGCTTCCTTGGAGGTTACATTGAATGCCATCTGGAAGGCACTTCGGGACCTAACGGCGGTAGAAAATAACTTTGTTTCAGATATAATCTTATTGGAAAGTTACATGGACAATTTGACTGAACCCTTTGAGAGTGAAAAATTGATATAACAAATGAAGTTCTACACATGCAAGAAGTGGTTATGATCCTGAAAACGATAATGGACCAGAAACTTCGAATGATAAGGTGGATGTCATTGTGGATGATTAATGTCGAGATTATTGTTTTTCCCCAGAGTTCCAGGTATGACTCCTATGTTCTCCTCAGAAATATTTCCTTAAATTATTACTTCGAAAGGAGTGAAGCCTGTGAAAACTGGGATTGCTTTAATCAGTGGGATTTGAATTAAGAGACTTAAGTATATGTATTGTTAAATAACTTCTGGTTTTTAAAAGAGAGAGAATGTAATCAGATGTATTATTTCTAACTAAAATTTGGACAATAAGTATGTTCTCAATGAAATGAATTAACTATACACCGTATTTGGACTTGAAGAAGCCAACCAGATGATCAATGTGGAATAGCACAGGCAGCTCCTTGTGACTCTGGGCAAGTCACTTAACCCTCCATTGCCCCATGTAAGCCGCATTGAGCCTGTCATGAGTGGGAAAGCGCAGGGTACAAATGTAACAAAAATAAAATAGATACTATTGGAGATTCTACATGGAATGTTGCTACTATTGGAGATTCTACATGGAATGTTGCTATTCCACTAGCAACATTCCATGTAGAAGGCTGCGCAGGCTTCTGTTTCTGTGAGTCTGACGTCCTGCACGTATGTGCAGGACGTCAGACTCGCAGAAGCCTGCGCGGCCACATTGGTGATCTGCAAGGGCCGACTTCTACATGGAATGTTGCTAGTGGAATAGCAACATTCAGTGTAGAATCTCAAATAGTAGCAACAGTGGAGGAGTGGCCTAGTGGTTAGGGTGGCGGACTTTGGTCCTGGGGAACTGAGGAACTGAGTTCAATTCCCACTTCAGGCACAGGCAGCTCCTTGTGACTCTGGGCAAGTCACTTAACCCTCCATTGGCCCTTGTAAGCCGCATTGAGCCTGCCGTGAGTGGGAAAGCGCGGGGTACAAATGTAACAAAAAAAAAAAAGCTGTGTTAAGTTCTACCACTCACTTAATGCAGCTTAAAATCACAGACCGCAGGATGCGGTCAGACATCTTGCAGTAACAGCCAAATCAGCGCACGCTAAAAATTATTTTTTTCCTGCACTAATCAGTTTAGCGCAAGGAATAGTGCGTGAGCCCTGACCACCTACCACACAATCATTTCCTATAATGGCGACATTAGTACCTGCCAACACCAACAGAAGGTAACCTCCTCCACTGAAGATCAAGTGCCAAGCGAAGGAAAGTGGAGCAATTTTGTTTAATCGATTTGAATAAAGATTTTGGTGAGAACACCATCTGAGAGATGGGTTTTTTTTTTTGCTCCACATTAACGCCCATTATTTCTTTTTATTTATTTGTTGCACTTGTATCCCACATTTTCCCCACCTATTTGCAGGCTCAATGGGGCTTACAATTTTCCGTCATGGCTTTCACCATTCCAGAGTGCAGATAACAATTGATAATATATAAAGAACACGGATGACATAATAAGAATCAGGTAAAAAAGAGAAAAAAAACTTCAATCGGTATTACATACAGAACGCTTAACGTGCTAAAAACATTAATGCGCATTAAAACACTAACGCATCTATAGCATGCCTTAGTAAACACAGCCCCTTATATTGGATGGAGGAAAAGACTTCAGTAAAACAGGTGCCTATATGATCTTAAAGGCCAAACTGTAATCACCATCAGTCATTAAAAAAATAAAAAAAAAATCCACCTCCCCAAACAATTGTTTTTATTTTTTAGCTTTCTTATTTTTCAATTTTTTAAAACTTGGCACTCAAGCTGTTATTTCAAAACGGCAAAAATAGCAACTTCACAGGGCTGGAATGCAATAAAACATTTTAAAAGCATAGGGTTCGAGCAAAGATGAAACAGAGAGAGTTAAGACAGAGTAACAGGAGTTAAGAAAATAAGGCACTAATTTAAATGAGGTCAGAAAGGTGCATGAATATTATCTTAGCTAAGTGGATAAACATGTCCTGCTGTACATTATGTGCATCAATTTGCACTTATCCACATTAAATTGTCATCTACCAGAACAGAAATCCGGTATTTTATTTATTTATTTGCATCCCACATTTTCCCACCTTTTTGCGGGCTCAGTGTGGCTTACAACAAGTTGTGAGTGATAGAAATACAATTCGTTACTACTCGGTTATGGATTACATTGTGAGGAGTTATGCGAGACAAACTCAGAGTATCATTAAGGAATATAACAATGGAAAAGAGCAGTGAAACATTGGGGGGAAACAACGGGAAACTAAAAGGGGCAGTACAGTTTTGCATGGTTCTCCTGCAATAACTTACAACCCACATGCGATTTTAACACCTTTTAATAACTTTCGGTCATCTACAAACTTTAAATCATGTCACACTCAGTGCTCCCATTTCCGGATCATTTATAGCTAGTGAAGTAGCACCGGTCCCAGTACATATCCCTTGGGCACTCCACTATTCACCCTCTTCCATTAAGAGGGCTGGCTATAGCCCTACTCATAGGAGCCAACTTTTCAAAATTGTTGGGGGTGCTAAGCCCAATGGAAATAACCCCTCCCTGGACACATACAAGGAATTTTCTCAATATTGGGGGTCCTCAAGCACCCACAGCACCTACAGAGTCGGCTCCAATGGCCCTACTTCCGATCCATAATAGGCCACTGCCTCCTATTCCATAGCTTTGTAATTTTCTTTTTTTTTTTTATTTTAATTCCCTCACATGGGCCCGGGGGGGGGGGGGGGGGGGGGAATGGGCGGTGCAGGAAGCTTCCTCACCCACACACACCTTCAAGTAATCAAAGGACCACAGAAAGGGTGTGAACCAGTATAACATACCATCCAGCCCCCGGAAACTAAAAGGAAGAAATCCGCTTACAGTATAACAGACCCCAGCAGAGAGAGGGCACCTTTCTTACTGCTATAAGAGCAGGAGAGGAGCAGCCAAATTATTAATGCAGTGGCATGAGAAGAACCAGGGGACCCCGGTTTGGTTCCCACTGCAGCTCCTTGTGACTCTGGGCAAAGGCACTTAACCCTCCATTGCTCCACTCCAGGTACAAAAAAAACAAAACAAACCACCACTAGGGAACAAAGTACCTGCACATAAATTGAACAGCACTGCCTAATAGAGACAGACATGGGAGAAGCCAGTTCTTGCCCTGGGCTCAGTAGCATGGAATGTTGCTACTCTTTGGTATTCCAGAATCTTGTTACTCTTTGAGGTTCTGGAATGTTGCTACTCTTTGGGATTCTACATGGAACCTTGCAACTCTTTGGGATTCCGGCATGTTTCTACTAGCTGGGGTTCTGTCAGGTACTTGTGACCTGGATTGGCCACTGTTGCAAGCAGGATGGTGCACTGGTCCGACCCAGTAGGGCTGTTTTTACGCAGAAATGATAAAAGAGAAGTAGCAGGTGAAAACTCCAAAACTACCGAGCCCCCTCCTCAAGGCATTCGGAGACCGGTCTGCCCTCTCTCCATTTCTCTCCCCTCCTCCACCGTCAAACTCATACCTGAGGTCGCCCACCAACAACCCTGCAGCTTTCCTCCTCCGATGCTCCCTCCGTCCCCTTTGACACAAGTTCTCTCTCCCTTTGAGGACTGAAGAAGCCCCACCTTCCAGGAGTAAAAGGAAGTAGTGTCAGAGGAAGGCGGGACGCCGGAGAACGGGGTTTGCGGTGATCCTCCTCCCTTGCACACCTGCAATAATTCTGCGCAGCCGCACTTGCTCTCTGCTCGGGTTGCTATGTCGATTGCGCGCTCAAGGACGTTTAAACAAGATGCGCAATTCTTAAAGAGCGCAGTATGGAAGAACAGCGCAGTGTATATAAACGGGACGCACTCTTTTAAAGAGCACAGTGTGTGGAAATAGGATTCACTGTTTCCTGATAGTGCAGACATGATACATTGTGCGTACAATTCGGAAAGTGTGCACACTCTTTAACAACAGTGGTGCATCCTGTTTCCACATACTGTGTGCTTTAAGAAGCACGCCCTCTTTGCACAGAGTCCCATGGATCCTATATAGTGCAATTTAAGTTGTGTGCACAAATCCATTTGTATTCTGGATTTGCACGCAGAACTTAATTACTTAACAAGCCAATCAGCACTGATAATTGCCAATTAAGCAATTATTGACACTAATTGGCATTAATTAGCATATACAGACAAAACTGTCTAAGCTATTCTATGAGGAACACCACACAATTGGAGGATCGTGATACACAAGGTACAGAAGTATACAGAAAAAAGTAGTGTAGCCAGCAAAGCTCTCCAGTAAACATAACAAGATGACGACTGAATGAGAAGATAAGACTTGATTCTTCAAAAGACTCGACACGGCACCATGTTTCGGCAAAATGCCTGCCTCAAGTATCTGAAAAGTCACAAAAGAATGTGATCTATGGTGGTCAAATGAAACGCCAGAGGAGATAAGAGCGGTTAGCTAAGGTTTGGACAAATTCCTGGAGGAAAAGTCCATAGTCTGCTATTGAGACAGACATTGGAAGCAACTGCTTGCCCTGGGGTTTGTCTTATGGAGTGTTGCTACTCTGAGATTCTGCATGGAATCTTGTCACGCTTTAGGATTCCGGAATCTTGCTATTCTTTGGGGTTCTGTATGGAATGTTGCTACTCTTTGAGATTCTGCATGGAATCTTGTCACTCTAGGATTCCAGAATCTTGCTACTATTTGGGGTTCTACATGGAATGTTGCCACGATTTGGTTTTCTGCCAGGTACTTGTGACCTGGCTTGGCCACTGTTGGAAACAGGATACTGGGCTACATAGACCATTGGTCTAACCCAGTATGGCTATTCTTATGTTCTTATGGGTGGAATGTTGCTACTCTTTCAGATTGTATGTGGAATCTTGGTTCTCTTTGGGGTTCTACATGGAATGTTGCTGCTATTTGAGATTCTACATGGAGTGTTGCCACGATTTGGGTTTCTGCCAGGTACTTGTGACCTGGCTTGGCCACTGTTTGGAAAGCAAGATACTGGGTTAGATGGACCATTGGTCTGACCCAGTATGGCTACGTGCAGGATGTCAGACTCAGAAACAGAACAAAAGAAGAAGAGGACCTCAGCTGGCAGGGGTTGGGGTCCTCTGCCAGCAAAGGTAGGCAACAGCGGGTTGACAGCGGGTTGGCGGCGTGAGGGGGGGGTCGAGAGGGTCGTCGGCAGGGGGGTCTAGGGCCAAATCTATGGGGGGCCCAGGTCCCCGTGGCCCCACGTAGCTATGCCCCTGTACCCAAGGTGTAAAATACAGTAGCTGTTTGTCCAGGGAGCAGGGCTGCTGCAAGGCTATTGGGCACCCTAAGCGAAAATCAGCCTTGTACCCCTCTCAATTAATTTCAGGGCCCTTAATCTCTTCCCCCCCCCCCCCCAAGACATCATGCTTTTAAATAATAAAGTCTGAGATAACTTACTATGTATGTTGGTAGATGATGGCATGATGGCAGAAAAAGACCTGCACAGTCTGCCCAAGAAATATGCCATTTTTTTGTGTATACCTTACCTTGATTTGTACCTGTCTTTTTCAGGGCACAGACCGTACAAGTCTGCCCAGCACTATCCCCACCTCCCACCATCGGCTCTGGCACAGACCGTATAAGTCTGCCCAGCACTATCCCCGCCTCCCAACCACCAGCCCCGCCTCCCTGTGCGTGTGTCACACACACATGGAAATAACGAGGGCAGTTTCCAAAAGTTGTTTCCCCACCCTTGTGCCTGCCAAGATCTATTTGTTTTGCTTTGACTGCAGAGGCTCTTTGCTGCCCTCCAGAAGCTGCGGCCCTAGGCCATGGCCTAGTCTTGCCTAACGGTTTGGCTGGCAGGGAATCTTTTCAGAATGTCTGGAGCTGACTACCAGTTCGTCCTACCCCTTCCGCTCACTTGCTCCTACATGCTTGCAGTGTGGGACTAAATTTAGTCACGTATGTTTTCTTTCTCTAGAGGCTATAATGATTCATCTATCTGTGCCATGACCTGCTGCAGTTTTCGGGAGGATTTTCTCTGAGATCATCAGATGTGTCTGAAGCACGGAGACTTCTTGGTGCAAAGCTCTCTCTCTCTCTCCTTCCCCCTTTGATCTCTGTTTTTTTTAATATAGGCACCCGTGAGTCTCCCCCCTCCTTCTGAATAATTTTGACCATGACCTGTCTTGTGGGCTTGAGCGGGCTGCCGCTTTATTTAGTAATCTAAACTCCGAGCCAGATCATGGGGAATGAACCCCTCCCAGGACCATTTCACACCAACACACTTTTACCAAGCCTTGTGCCCGAAGCGACTCAGCATGGCCAATGCTCCGTTCCGCTCCAAGTCTAACTTCCCACTCCTCTACATTCCTAGTGATAGTCCAAAGTGACCTGCAGATTGCTGTGCACTGCTCAGAGCCAGAAGTTCCTTGATGGGCTTCAGAATATTTTTAATTATCGACCCTCTTCAAGACTGGCTCAGGCTGCAGGCAATCAGGTAACTCCCCCAACAAATAACTATGAACAACCTGAAAACAGAGCACTGCAAACATGGCAGCCAGCGGTAGGAGATCGCAACCAAAGGCTTGCGCAAAGCACAAGAGCTCTGCCCTCAGACTCCTCCCTCCAGCTTGGCTCACCCAATCAAGGGGAGCTACCGGGTTCAAACATCCCCCACCTTCTCCCTGCCCCTTCCCGATTCATGGAGCGGAGTGAGCGGGTCTGGACTGGTTGACCCTCCTCTTTCCGTTCACTTCTTCACAGTGCATTTTTTCCAGCAAAAAAGGTACAGGTACTCAAATGCCAGGCCACCCTTCAGGGGTGGGGTGATCACTGAGGGACCTACCCCACACTAGCCAGGTCCCCTGCAACCAGTCACAGAATCTATGACAAGGCAGAATTGGTGTGTAGAGCCTGAGCTCTTTCATTAAAACTTGGGGACCATGAGCCAATTTTAGCAGACAATGGAAAAGGTGATTGCAGTGGCATAGCAAGGGGGGGCGGTGGGGGGCGGTCTGCCCCAGGTGCACACCGCTGGGGGGGGGGGGAGCCGCGGCGCGCGCCTGCTCCGAGTTCGCTAAACTTTGTTGCTCGTTCGCTGCAGCTCCCTCTGCCCCGGAACAGGTTACTTCCTGTTCTGGGGCAGAGGGAGCTGCAGCGAAGCGAAGTTTAGCGAAGTTGGAGCAGGCGCACGCCGCGGTACCCCCCCAGTGGCGTGCACCCGGGGGGGGTCATTTCACCGGAGGGGGGGGGAAGGTGTCATTTAGCGGCAGGGGTGCTGCACCCGGGGGAGGGGCGCATCGGAGCTCCGCCCCGGGTGCCATCCAGGCCAGGAACGCCACTGGGTGATTGTACTGTACCCCTAAGTACCCCCTCAAATTAGGCCCTGCTTCTTCATCACCTGGTTGGAACCGAGTCTTGTGCAGTTATATTCCGCTTTTATTTATTTATTAGGATTTATTTACCGCCTTTTTGAAGGAATTCACTCAAGGCAGTGTACAGTAAGAATAGATCAAACATGAGCAGTAGACAATTACAGCAGTAAAAATATTCAAAAACAATTTTACCACTGCTTCTCTACATCGTAGGAGACTTCTGTGGGTACCAGTTGGTGCAGAGTACCCTCGATATTGAGCAAATGCCTTCATTGAGTCCAGATGGCTAATTAGCATTGTATTTTGGTACCCACCAATCGTTTTGAAATGTTGGTGCCTATGCTGTATACAGCCTTACTAGGGTAACTTATCTGTGTCTGGAATTCATTGCCGGAGAACGTGGTGAAGGCGGTTAGCTTGGCAGAGTTTAAAAAGGGGTTATAGGGTTTCCTAAAGGACAAGTCCATAAACCACTACTAAATGGACTTGGGAAAAATCCACAATTCCAGGAATAACATGTATAGAATGTTTATTCGTTTTGGGAAGCTCGCCAGGTGCCCTTGGCCTGGATTGGCCGCTGTCGTGGACAGGATGCTGGGCTCGATGGACCCTTGGTCTTTTCCCAGTGTGGCATTACTTATGTACTTATGTCCTCTACTTGGCTCACTTTTATTACATAGAGCAGTGATTTAACCTATTGTGATGTCATAGTGGCTCATTCCACCAATAAGAGCCAACCTCATTAGTGATGTCACAATGGCTTGATTGTATAGAATTTGTACGTTTGGGAAGCTTGCCAGGTGCCCTTGGCCTGGATTGGCCGCTGTCGTGGACAGGACGCTGGGCTCGATGGACCCTTGGTCTTTTCCCACTGTGGCATTACTTATGTACTTATGTCCTCTACTTGGCTCACTTTTATTACATAGAGCAGTGATTTAACCTATTGTGATGTCATAGTGGCTCATTCCACCAATAAGAGCCAACCTCATTAGTGATGTCACAATGGCTTGATTGTATAGAATGTTTGTACGTTTGGGAAGCTTGCCAGGTGCCCTTGGCCTGGATTGGCCGCTGTCGTTGACAGGATGCTGGGCTCGATGGACCCTTGGTCTTTTCCCAGTGTGGCATTAACTTATGTACTTATGTGTCCTTGTGTCTCAGAATTGCTTATTCACTGTTAACCTGAAGGCTCAGTGGCATTGCTGTATATGGAGCCTTTTTGTCATCTCAGTTCTTGCCCCTGGGTTGCCTGAGGCTGGGGAGGTGGCTGTCATATTGCTGATGGGGGAAGGGAGGAGGCTTTTACAGGTGGGATTTTACTGTTGCTGCTATCATGGAATCAAAGTAAGCAGGAAGGGGATTGGCGCTGATTGGCTTGTTAACTAATTAAGTTGCACGCACAAATCCAGAATATGACCAGATTTGCACGCTCAACGAAGGGGAAATATGTTCATAGTGAGTTTATCTCCAGTTTTTAATGCTGGCTTCATGGAGTAGCCTAATGGTTGGAGCAGTGGGCTGAGAACCAGGAAACTACAGTAGGTTCAAATCTTACTGCCCTCTCCTTGTGATCTTGGGCAAATCACTTAACCTCAACCCTCTAACGACAGGAAAATACCTACTGTACCTGCCTTGAGCAGGAATTGAGAAAGGCATGAAATCCAATTCCCTTTGAAGAAGCCAACCAAACATTTTCCAAGAAAATAAGTAAAAATCACCTTACTCCCCCAGTGATCACCAACCCCCCTCCCACCCTCAAAAAAAAAACTTTAACATTTTTTTTTGCCAGCCTCTATGCCAGTCTCAAATGTCATACCCAGCTCCATGACAGCAGTATGCAGGTCCCTGGAGCAGTTTTAGTGGGTGCAGTGCACTTCAGGCAGGCGGACCCAGGCCCATCCCCCCCTACCTGTTACACTTGTGGTGATAAATGTGAGCCCTTCAAAACTCACCAGAAACCCACTGTACCCACATGTAGGTGCCCCCTTTCACCCCTTTGGGCTATGGTAGTGGTGTACAGTTGTAGGGAGTGGGGTTTTTTGGGGGGGAGTTGGGGGGGCTCAGCACACAAGGTAAGGTAGTTATGCACCTGGGAGCAATTTGTGACGTCCTCTGCAGTGCCCCCTAGGGTGCCCGGTTGGTGTCCTT
This sequence comes from Microcaecilia unicolor, assembly GCF_901765095.1. Classification (NCBI taxonomy): domain Eukaryota; kingdom Metazoa; phylum Chordata; class Amphibia; order Gymnophiona; family Siphonopidae; genus Microcaecilia; species Microcaecilia unicolor. The sequence continues at coordinate 145,548 of NW_021963043.1, read as the reverse complement.
GCATGCGAGGGGGACCAGTGCACTACAAATGCTGGCTCCCCCCATGACCAAATGGCTTGGATTTGGTTGTTTCTGAGATGGGCGTCCTTGGTTTCCATTATCGCTGAAAACCAGGGACGACCATCTCTAAGGACGACCATCTCTAAAGTCGACCTACATGTTGAGATTTGGGCGTCCCCGACCGTATTGTCGAAACGAAAGATGGATGCCCATCTTGTTTTGATAATACGGGTCTTCCCGCCCCTTCACGGAGCCCAGGAAAACTTGGGCGCCCGGTTCGATTATGCCCCTCATTGGTTCCCAGTAAAAGCACATATTCCATAGCAATGAATGGATGCTGTAGGTAGGATTGGAACCTGAGTTTCCAGGGCAAGGGTACATAACAGGAGTTCTTAACCTGGTCCTCAGGACGCATCTAGCCAATCAGGTTTTCCGGATATCCACAATGAATATGCATGAGATAGATTTGCACACAATGAAGGTAGTGCATTCAAATTTATCTCATGCATATTCATTGTGGATATCTGGAAAACCTGACTGACTGGATGTGTGCCAAGGATTGGGTTAAGAACCTCTAGTATATAAATACTGGAAGTAATTAGTTATTAAAAGCTTTTCAGCACAATCAAATCAAGTTTGGGGGAAGGGGGGGGGAGCTCAGATCAGTTGCTTAAAGGTTTATTGGCTATTGTCAGTTGTTAAAGTGTATCTTACAGGCATGTGATGTCCTGTCTTTTAGGATTCTCCGACAGCCATTTGAATTCTCTTGATGACCTCAGATCTCCTTATTAGGACATGGGAGGGGCCATGGTGAATCTGCTCCTACATGTTGCTCTGGTTTAGCTGACAGGGGCTGCTAGAGGTTCTTGCTGTGTACAGGCAGGTCGCAAGGAGTTGGCAGCTCCCTGAAGACTGGAACACACAATGATTTGTGTAACATTAGTCCTCAAGAAGGAAAATGAAAAAAGGTCAAAATTGCTTTTGTTTCTGAAGTGAAAAAGAACACTGGAGAAGTGAAACCAACCAGGCAAGAAAAAATAGGGTCCCCACCCCAAAAGACTGATGAATAAAACATTTTTTAAAAAGAGGAAAGGAGAGTTTCCGACGAATTTTTGGAATTATTCTGTTGGCAGTCCTTGCGGAACATGGGCCAGCGCTTCAGCGTGGAGGATTCCAGCAGATAGATGTTGCAGAGTTACAGGAATGGTACAATAGAAATCAAACAAAATAAAACATGGAAAAGAAAATAAGATGATACCTTTTTTATTGGACATAATACATTTCTTGATTAGCTTTCGAAGGTTGCCCTTCTTCGTCAGATCGGAAATAAGCAAATGTGCTAGCTGACAGTGTATATAAGTGAAAACATTCAAGCATTACTATGACAGTCTGACAGGGTGGGAGGATGGGGGTGGGTAGGAGGTATGCATGGGGACATCAAAGCATATCATTGATATTCTAACAGGATGGGTGTGGATAGGTGAGGGATGGGGTGATCAACAGAGACATACAGCTTTATGGTTTATAATGGGCTAGGAACCCCAGATCCTTGTTAAGTCCTTTCTGTTGGGTGTTAAAATATTCAATCATTCTGACTTCAAAGGTCTTACGTTCTTGTATGTACCAGTGATTTCACAGTGAGAATACTGAAAGGTAACTTTAAAACCATACAAGAACGTAAGACCTTTGAAGTCAGAATGATTGAATATTTTAACACCCAACAGAAAGGACTTAACAAGGACCTGGGGTTCCTAGCCCATTATAAACCATAAAGCTGTATGTCTCTGTTGATCACCCTCCCCTCACCTATCCACACCCATCCTGTTAGAATATCAATGATATGCTTTGATGTCCCCATGCATACGTCCGACCCACCCCCATCCTCCCACCCTGTCAGACTGTCATAGTAATGCTTGAATGTTTTCACTTATATAAACTGTCAGCTAGCACATTTGCTTATTTCCGATCTGACGAAGAAGGGCAACCTTCGAAAGCTAATCAAGAAATGTATTAAGTTATGTCCAATAAAAAAGGTATCATCTTATTTTCTTTTCCATGTTTTATTTTGTTTGATTTCTATTGATAACCTTAAGAGTGGACTAACACGGCTACCACACTCCTCTACTTAGGAATGGTACAAATTTGTGATGCAGTGCTCCAGCAGAACCCTCTTCATGCACAAGCAGTGGCATTCTTAGGTCAGCTGCCATCTGGGGTGGACTGCTGCTGTGCACCTCCCCAGTGCATCACCCCCCCCCCCCCCCCTGGGTGCATCATCTCCACCCCCTGGCGCATCGCTGTACCTCCAGGGCCAGGGGGTGCAGGAAGCAGTTGTATGGCTGTCAGCTCCGCCGGTTCCCTGCCCCAGAACAGGAAGTAATGTCAGAGGGAGCAGGGAACCGGCAGAGCCTAAAGTTGCACGGCTGCTCCCTGCACCCCCTTGCAGCATGCACCCGGGGTGGACCACCTCCACCGTCCCGCCCTTGGTACACCACTGTGCACGAATTCAAGCACTTCTTTAGTGTCACTGGAGTGGAGGAGTAGCCTAGTGGTTAGTGCAGCAGACTTTAATCCCCTTGTGACTCTGGGCAAGTCACTTAACCCTCCATTGCCCCTGGTAGAAAATAAGTACCTGAATATATGTAAACCGCTTTGAATGTAGTTGCAAAAACCACAGAAAGGCAGTATATCAAGTCCCATTTCTCTTTCCCTTTTCCCTACCACGAAACTGTCAATTACATGGGACACATGCTCCAAGCTTTCGTAAGGCGTCAGAAACAGATGATCATACAACAAAGGCGCCGGAGTCGACTGGCGCTGAATAAGACTCCGGCTGGCGGGGATTGGGGACCCCCGCCAGCAAACAAGGTACCTGATGTGGCAGCGGGGCGGGGGGCAGGCGGCGGCGTGGGGAGGGGTGGGCCAGGGCGTAATCTGTGGGGGCCCCCGTGGCCCCTGAGTGTATTTATTTCAAAATGCTATATTTCCAAATGATGGGCCCTGTTTACTAAGGTGCGTTAGTGTTTTCAGCACTCCTACACTTAGCGTGCGCGCTAACCATGTAGGCGCCTCAGGGATATTGTAGGCACATGCATGGTTAACACATGTACATGGTTAACGCACGTTAAAAATGTTAACGCGTCTATAACGCTGCTTAGTAAATAGGACCCGATGATTGTTACAAGGTTCTTTGAATAGAAGGTAGCAAAATGTCAGCATGTATATTTCTGGAACTGCAGTTTGAGGAAAGACTCCCTTCCCCCCATCAGTGGATACTTTGTGTTTTTTATTATTGACTAGTATAGAAGGCCCGTTTCGGTAGGCAATGAAACGGGCGCTAGCAAAGTATTCCCCCCTCCTCCCTCCCTCCCTGTCTCCAGACCCCCCTCCCTCCCTCCCTCCCTCCCTCCTCCCAAATTCCAGCCCCCGCTCCCTCCCGAGTTCCAGACCCTCCCTCCCTTGCTTCCTACCTTCCTTTCCTTCTGAGTTCCAGAACCCCCTCCCTCCCTCCCTTCCTTCCTTCCTTGTTTCCGAGTTGCAGACCCCCCCTCCCTCCCTCCCTCCCTCCCAGTTCAAGGCCCCCTGATGGCCGTCCCTCCCTCCCAGTTCAAGTCCCCCTCACGCCCCTCCCACCGAGTTCCAGATTCCCCCCTCCCTCCCTCCGATTTCAGCACCCCCCCTCGGCATTTCTGATCCCTTGACCCCCGTGCCGTGAGTTGGTGACTGTGAGTGCTCCGCCCTTGACGTCGTCACGTTGTAACGCGAGGGCGGGGCACACACTCGTGGGCAAAAGCGATCTACACAACTACGGAACTTCCGGCTTCATTAGAACGTTGGAGGTGCGTTTTATATAGAGAGATAGAACAGTAGTATAATGTTACAAAATGTGCCTCTTTTACTCCTTTGCCCTGAAGCAGCTACATCTAATTTACCTTAAGCAACTGAATTTGAAAAACAGAATGTGGAGCTTTAAGGCTACACATGTCAGGCTTTATGTGATTAAATAAAGTGTTAATTTAGTACAACCACAAAATCAATATAGTATTGCCTGCGATCACTGCTGCTAACGTTTCGACTTTGGACCCTGGTTTGTTTCAGCCAATGATAGAGCCCACAGGCCACAAGAACTGCCACGGAAATAAACGCTTCCTTATCTCTGGGTTGTTTTGGCTGGAGATTTCGTTCAAGTAATTTTAAAATGAGAAATGGCGTTCTCTCAGGCTAAAATAAGATCATAGCAACCTGGTCTTCTCCAATGCCTTATGACTAAAGCCCATGAGGGGCTTAGGCTGGTCTTCTGTGAACCAGGAAAGCAATCTAGAAAAACAAATAAAACAACATACAGAAATGGACAATGATGTGAACAGGAGTCTGATCTCCTATCTATTTCCCAACCAGTGGAGGAGTGGCCTAGTGGAGTAGAGGAGTGGCCTAGTGGTTAGAGCACCGGTGGCCAGTTCAAATCCCACTGCTGCTCCTTGTGATCTTGGGCAATTCACTTAACTTAACCCTCCATTTCCTCAGGTACAAACTTAGATTATGAGCTCTCCTGGGACAGAGAAATATCCAGAGTACCTGAATGTAACTCACCTTGAGCTACTACTGAAAAAGGTATGAGCAAAATCTAAATAAATAAATATTTGGAATGTTGCTACTATTGAAGATTCTACATGGAATGTTGCCACGTTTTGAGATTCTGGAATGTTGCTACTACTTGAGATTCTAGATGGAATGTTGCTAGTGGAGGAGTGGCCTAGTGGTTAGAGCACCGGTCTTGTAATCCAGTGGTGGCCTGTTCAAATCCCACTGCTGCTCCTTGTGATCTTGGGCAAGTCCACTTAACCCTCCATTGCCTCAGGTACAAACTTAGATTGTGAGCCCTCCTGGGACAGAGAAATATCCAGAGTACCTGAATGTAACTCACCTTGAGCTACTACTGAAAAAGGTGTGAGCTACATCCAAATAAATTATTTGAGATTCTGTTGCTGCTATTTGAGATTCTATATGGAATGCTGATATTATCTGAGATTCTACATGGAATGTGTGGCCTAGTGGTTAGAGCACCAGTCTTCCAATCCAGAGGTGGTCGGTTCAAATCCCACTGCTGCTCCTTGCAGTCTTGGGCAAGTCAACCCTCCATTGTCTCAGGTACAAACTTAGATTGTGAGCCCTCCTGCCACAGAAAAATATCTAGTGAACCTGTTTTGAGACTGAGCATGTGCAACCTGAGGAAAGCAGCGGCAGGCAATGCTGGGCAGAGGAAGGAGCCGCTCTGCCTACAGCTGGCGGGGCCAGCCAAGGTATGCGGGGGGGGGGGGGGGGCAGCGGCCACGACAGCAATGATGATTTTAGGGGGGGGGCGGCAGAGACGACAAATCTGCCCCGGGCCCGGTGGCAGCAGCCCTGCCCCGGGCCCAGCTCAGTGTCTTGGCAGCCCTGAGTGACCCCAGAGTGACTCTTGTCTGTCCTGTTGGACACTAAGTTATCTGGGTAGCCTGGTTCTCAGTCCCCATAGCAGGAAGAAACAGTAAGGCTGGTTGTTATGGATTTTGCTTGAGATGAGGTATTGCCAGTGGAAGGTAGCATGTCACATGCTTGTCCTTTAGCGACCCCAGGTCAGGAGAGGTTGAGGGGCAAACTCCAAAAACTGTTGCAGCTCATGCTTCTCAGCGGAGGCACTGGGTGATCTGTTTGCTGTCGAAGGAGACAGGAAGCACCAGAGAAGTAGTAATAATAATACTTTTTTTTAAAAATAGTGCTACTGTATATACACAGCACTGTGCAGCATGTCCCTGCCTCAAAGAGCTTACAGTCTTAATTGGGTACCTGAGGCAATGGAAGATAAAGGGGCCCTTTTACTAAGCCACATAAGCATCTAAGTGTGCCCAACACTTGCCAAAATGGAGTTGCCGCCCAGCTACCGCATGGCTCTTGCGGTAATTTCATTTTTGGCGTTCATCCAATATGCGCAGCCAAAAAAATAATTTTTATTTTCAGACGCGCGTATTGGACACTCGCTAAGTGGCATTTGACGTGTGTAGGTCATTACTGCCCGGTTACCGCATGAGACTTTACCGCTAGGTCAATGGCTGGTGGTAAGCTCACAGACCCAAAATGGACGCGCGGCAATTTTCATTTTGCCGCACGTCCATTTTCGGCAAAAATTTTAAAAAGGCCTTTTCTACAGGCGCGCTGAAAAATGGATCGGCGCATGCCCAAAACCCGCACCTATGCTACCGCAAGCCATTTTTCAGCGCACCTTAGTAAAAGGGGCCCAAAATGACTTGCTAATGGTCAGCGGCAGAAGCAGGACTTGGACCCCTTATTTATTTTTGTTACATTTGTATCCCGCGCTTTCCCACTCATGGCAGGCTCAATGCGGCTTAAAGGGGGCAATGGAGGGTTAAGTGACTTGCCCAGAGTCACAAGGAGCTGCCTGTGCCTGAAGTGGGAATCAAACTCCGTTCCTCAGTTCCCCAGGACCAAAGTCCACCACCACCCTAAGCACTAGGCCACTCCTCCACTGTTGCTACTATTTGAGATTCTACATGGAATGTTGCTATTCCACTAGCAACATTCCATGTAGAAGTCGGCCCTTGCAGATCACCAATGTGGCCGCGCAGGCTTCTACATGGAATGTTGCTAGTGGAATAGCAACATTCCATGTAGAATCTCCAATAGTATCTATTTTATTTTTGTTACATTTGCACCCTGCGCTTTCCCACTCATGGCAGGCTCAAAGCGGCTTACATGGGGCAATGGAGGGTTAAGTGACTTGCCCAGGGTCACAAGGAGCTGCCTGTGCCAGGAATCGAACTCAGTTCCTCAGTTCCCCAGGACCAAGGTCCACCACCCTAACCACTAGGCCACTCCTCCACTCCCTAGGTCTCAGATCACTGCTCTCTGCATTAGGCCTCTTCCTCCAGTTTGGTGTCATGAAATATTGAGTCTTTCCTCGGTGGGGGGAATACAATCAGCAGCTTTGGGCAGGAGCCAGGAACACTGGCTCAGTCCTTGCAGACTTAAGAGTTTTTGGCAAGAATCGATGACAGTCTCATAGGCGGGAATGGACATAGCTTGCCGCTTCCGTGGTCACAGGGCAGCCTGAGATCAACAACAACAACATTTCTGTTATTTCCTTCTGTTCTATTGGTGATTGCATTTCATTTCGTTTTCTTTTTTTCTGTCTCTGTGTCTTTCACATTCTATAATTATTACTCAGTTCTGTATATTTAAATTCGTGAACTGCCTGGATAGTCCTTTAATAGGCGGTGCATCGAATAAACTGAAACTTAAACTTGAGCTGTGTCAGCTAAAACAGTTTGATTGTCTGTTTCCGAGAAATGAAAGTGATACTAAAGATTTCATACATGGATTTGTCTTGCTATTTCCCCCCCCCCCCCCCCAAATTCTTTTAATGAATATTTCTGGACAAAGGTACCTGCTCGCTCCTCCTACCATCAGCCAGATAAACAATGCAATCCACTGTTCGGGAACAATGGCTCTTCTGTACCTGAAATATTGTATTCCACAGCACACCAGGATTAGAAGAACATATTCTTTCCTTTCATTGCTCTCATGACTACTGAGCAGGCAAACGGACCCGTTCCCCGCCCTCCCGAAACTGGTTGACCTCATTTGCACTTTATGATTTAACGTTTTTATTGATGACACTTCAAAGGAGATACAACCAATAATATAAAAATATTAAGAATTAGAGCGAAACATTGTTCTCATTACACACAAAATGATACATTTTGTCATCATACTTTTAACTTTTCAACCCTACCCCACCCCTCTATTGCAACCTCAATCTATTCAAGTACAAGTGCAAACATCTTTTACAGCTAACAAACAGTGCTGTATAACAGACGGTTGTCCCGCCTTCATTTAACATCAATTATTATATTTCTCCCCCCCCCCCCTCCTTCCTCCCCTCCGTCCCTCATCCCACATATTCAAATTCTAATCTGTTTACGGACATAAGATGCTTAACAATACATAAGCCACAATAGAACAAAAGATCAGTCCCTGAACAGCAGACAACTACCCTTCCTCCTTGACACCTCCACCGAGATATGTACTAACATATATTGTGGCTGAACTGTGACAGTAATTAATTTATTTACTTATTTATTTATTGCATTTGTATCCCACATTTTCCCACCTCTTTGCAGGCTCAATGTGGCTTACAATACATCATGGATACTGGAAATAAGAAGAGAATATACATTTGGTTTTACAGAAGGATTTTGGGTTGCATGATAGTGGTATAGCAGAAGACATTATAAGACATTTCTGGATATATGTGGAGAATTTTACATGTGTTGATCTTTGTGGTATATCTTGTCAAAGAGATGGGTCTTCAGTAGTTTGCGGAAGTTGGTCAGTTCATAGATCGCTTTTAGGTTGCGTGGCAACGCGTTCCAGAGCTGCGTGCTCATATAGGAAAAGGTAGATGCGTGCATTAATTTGTATTTTAGACCTTTACAGTTGGGAAAATGAAGATTAAGGAATGTACCCTTATAATGTCCCCTAGTCATAGCTTCCAAATCTGCAATCCCTTCCCACCTCCCCCCACCCCCGCTCATCTGCACTTTAATCATCTCAGTAAAAAGAGAATTACTGAATGGAGGTTTGCGTTGCATATTTTTTTCTAACAGGTTAAATTTTAGTGGCCAGGTTTTGTTGTTCCTTTTACTGAGATACAGTTATGCTTTATTTTTATTTTTTTATTACTGCCTGAAAAGTAGTGACGAGGTGTATAATCAGGTACACTAGGTATTTTCCTGTCCCTGGAGAGCTCACAGTCCAAAGGGCTCCTTTACTAAGATACAGTAAGATCTGGGACTTTCCCATGCACTAACCCCAGATTTTTCCAGGTAATGCAATATTTGCATTACCCACCTCCTATTTAGGAGGCCCTAACTGCTGGATTCTATATATCGCGCCTGGCGTTCCGCTCCTAAATCTAAGCGTATTTCATAACACTTCACAAGCAATAATGAGCACTAATTGGCAATAATTAGAATTTACACGCATAACTCGCTATGCGTTTGCTGTAACTCACTGGACCTAAATTCTAATGCGCACATCCGAAAAGAAGCATGGTTATGGGTGGGAAACGGGCGTTCCCAAATTGACATGCGTTGTTATAGAATATGGCCCAGTCTGCGTGAATCTACACACAGGGATTTACGCCACATTTTCGTTGGTATAAATGGGTGCACATAGTTTTAGGCGCTGGGATATGAACTAAGCTTATTATATATACCCCGCCTAAATCTTATAGAATACATTTAGGTGAAAATTATTTACGCACGAATTTTCCAGGCGCCATATATAGAATCTCCTCCTGTGCTTCCGTGTTAACCCTGTGTTATCCAATTAGTACACGCTAATCCTAACACGCTAGCTGGATAACACGGGAATACTCCACTCTTTGCCCACGACATGCCCCTCAAAAAATATATTTTTTAAAAATAGGTAAAACGCTTTCTGTGGTAGCCTGTCAACATGCTCTAACCATGCGTTATGGATTTAACACCCTTTAGTAAAGGCCTCACAAGCGCTGCAAAATGGCTTGTGGTAGTGTAGGCATGGGTTTTGGGTGCGCGCAGATCCATTTTTTAGCACACCTGTAAAAAAGGCCTTTTTCCCCCCGAAAATGGACGTGCAGCAAAATCAAAATTGCTGTGCGTCCATTTTGGGTCTGAGACCTAACCACCAGACCCTTTTTCTAGCTTCACTAAGTCCTTCCTCATGTTATTCAAACCATGGGTGCTGTCTACCCTGTTGCAGATTTTAGTATCGTCCGCAAGGAGGCAAACCTTACCCGATGGCCCTTCAGCACTATCGCATACAAAAATATTAAAAAGAACCGGCCTAAGAACCAAACCTTGCAGCACACCACTAGTAACATCCTTTTCCTCAGAATAAGCTTCATTTAACACTATCCTCTGTCATCTTCCGCTCAACCAGTTCCTAACCCAGTCAGTCACTTTGAGGGGCATAATCGAACGTCGCCGGCGATCTATTTTGGCGGCGGTGCAACAGCTGGCCGGAACCGTATTATCAAAAAAGATGGCCGTCCATCTTTTTTTTCGATAATATGGTTTAACCCGGCCAAATGCCAGAGTTCGCCGAGTTTGAGATGGCCGTTTTTGTTTTTCAGCGATAATGGAAAAAAATGCCGGCGATCTCAAACCCGGCGAAATCGAAGGCATTTGGTCGTGGGAGGGGCCAGCATTTGTAGTGCACTGGTCCCCCTGACATGCCAGGACAGCAACCGGGCACTCTAGGGGGCACTTCTAAATATTTTAAAAAAGTATATAAATACCTCCCAGGTGCATAGCTCCCTTACCTTGGGTGCTGAGCTCCCCAAATCCCCCCCAAAACCCACTGCCCACAACTCTACACGACTACCATAGCCCTTACATGTGGGTACAGTGGGTTTTGGGGGGGTTTGGAGGGCTCAACACTTACCACCACAAGTGTAACAGGTAGGGGGGGGATGGGCCTGGGTCTGCCTGCCTGAAGTGCACTGCACCCATTAAAAACTGCTCCAGGGACTTGCATACTGCTGTCAGGTAGCTGGGTATGACATTTGAGGCTAGCATACAGGCTGGTCAAAAAAGGTTTTTATTTTTATTTTTTTAGTGTGGGAGGGAGTTGGTGACCACTGGGGGACTACGGGGAGGCCATCCCCCATTCCCTCCGGTGGTCATCTGGTCAGTTGGGGCACCTTTTTAAGGCTTAGTCGTGAAAGTAAAAGGACCAAGTAAACCCGGCGAAATACTGCTTAACGCCGCTTTTTTTCCCCATTATCCGCGAAAGCCAGCCATCTGGGAGCCACGCCCATGCCCGCCCATGTCCTGCTTTCGCTACACCGCCGACACGCCCCCTTGAACTTTCGCCGGCACGGCGACAGGAAAGCAGCGATGGTGTCAAAAAAGCCGCTATCGATTACACAGATTTCGCTGCTTTTGAGAGCTCGCCGGCCATCTCCCGATTTATGTCGGAAGATCACCGGCGATCACTTTCGAAAAAAAGCCTGTTTGGGACCCATCCGAGGGCACTCAGTTTATTTATTAGTCTTCTATGTGGAATTGTGTCAAATGCTTTGCTAAAATCTAAATACACCACATCTACTGCTTTTCTTTGATCCAACTCTCCGGTCACCCAGTCAAAGAAATTAATCAGATATGTCTGATAAGATATGCCTCTAGTGAAATCATGTTGCCATAGGTCCTGCAATCCATTCCAAAAACTTTATTATCTATTTTGAAGGGCTCACATTTATCACCACAAGTGTAACAGGTGGGGGGGGGGGGGGGGGGGGGGGATGGGCCTGGGTCCGCCTGTCTGTAGTGCACTGCACCCACTAAAACTGCTCCGGGGACCTGCATACTGCAGATTTTGAAGGTGATACATACGTTCTTTGATTGGGAGCCAGTGCAGTTTTTCTCGGAGGGGTTTGGCACTTTCGAATCGTGTTTTACCGAATATCAGCCTGGCTGCTGTCTTTTGAGCGGTCTGGAGTTTCTTTGTGAGTTGTTCTTTACATCCCGCATAGATTCCGTTGCACTAGTCTGCATGGCTTAGTACCATCGATTGTATTAAACTGCGAAATATTTCCCTCGGGAAGAAGGGTTTTATGCGTTTAAGTTTCCACATTGAGTAGAACATTTTCTTTGTTATGGAGTTTACTTGGCTCTCAAGAGCAAGGTTGTGGTCGATTATAACACCAAGTATTTTTAGGTTATCTGAGATAGGGAGGGTGTGGTCTGGCGTGTTTATGGTAGTGGGTTTGTACTTATTGCGTTGAGATGAGAGGATGAGGCAGTGTGTTTTTTCAGTGTTCAGTTTCAGTTAAAATGAATTTGCCATGAGTCCATGGCGAGCAATCATTCAAGGACAAGTAATTTACATAATGACACATTCAGAAAGAGAAATATCGCAATCATATCCCGCAAAGAACCTAATGAATCCTTCTCTCTACTCCCATCTCAAGATTGAAAGCTTGTTTTAAAAAATAACATCTCCAATAAAACCTTAAATTTCTTAAAATTAGCTTCAGCACGTAACTCTTTAGGCAAGACATTCCACATAGATGGTGCCAGCCAAAAAAAACCTGCTTTTACACGAGTGGATTCCCAATTGACTCTTGAACCACGAGGTAGCACCAATCTATTATCCTGCAAAGATCTTAAGGCACAAATGGGCATATATGGAATCACTAAATCATGACGATAAGAGGGCTGATGTTCATAATATGCCCTCTGTACCAAAGTCAAGCCTCCCAATCAATCGAGTTGGCCCTTTATGAGGCAAAGGGACCAGAAGAACAGGTGCCAGTGACTTGCAGACAGAACCATCACAAGTGGTGGGTTAGAAAAGGACGAAGCCAGAAGGGTACATGAGCCCAACAGGGAAGAGGAGTCCCAAAAGCAACCCTTCAGCACAGCACTGCTTGCAGTATTACGCTTTGAACTTATCTCTGATTGCTTCCTGTTGTAAAGCAGAGCACTCTTTTCAGGTGGGTTATAAAAGTAATACATTTACAAGTTAAGTTTAAAGAAGGAAAGAGAAAAAAAAGACAGAAGGAAATAATTTACAAAGTAAAAGTAACAACAGTGAAACAAAATAACAATGTACAGAGAGGTGAATAACAGGAACAGTTCCAGGTTCTGATCCAGGTCTGCATCGTCCCTGCTCAGGTCATATTTTTTTTGCCTGCTGGTAGGATGCAACACACCTGCTGTTTCTCTTTCCTGCTTTTTCTACCAGGGCAATTGTCCCTGGATGAGTTCATTGATGGAGCATGGAAGGACAAGTGGGTGAAGAAGATGCTACAGATGGAGGGTGGATTCATGAACAACAAAGGAAAAAGTGCTTTTTTCTAAAGGAAGCCCATAGGCAGCACGGAGGAAGCTGGGACAGACTGGATATAACCTAAAGGTTGACGTTTCCATGAATGTGATGGATTTCCTTGGTACATTTTCAGTGCTGCCTTCCTTTTTTTTATTGTTTTTATTTGTATGAAGTCTTTATTAACAAATGATACATTCTTCCAACAGATCAAACAAAGGTATCTTTACACCAAAGCAGAATATGGTAACAGAAGTCTTAAATTACATATTAGGCCTCTCCAAACATAACTAAAATCACAGTACTATCGTAGGAGATCCAAGTCAGTCACCAAGTTACCTCCGCACCAGGACAGAGAGAGAAATAAGAATCGAACCTTTCGGAAGTTCAAATTTTTTGAGAACTTTTACATTAGGAGTCGAACATATCCCCCCTCCCCCCCACCCTCCCCTTCCCCACCCCCCACCCTCCTCCCTCGTCCCAAACGGACTGGTTGTATGAATCAGCTTCTGAATTATGTATGATGGAGAAAGGGGTCCCAAGTCAGGTGCCATCTATTTGTATGGTTGCTCCGCTCAGTTAAAAGCCTTTCCATCTCACAGACATATCCCAGTTTTCGAAGCCACCGAGTTAATGGTGGAATCGTAGTCTGTTTCCAACAGGCCGCTATAACAATTCGAGCTGCACAGGTGGCATAGCGCACCAAAGTTTGTTGAGTAGGTGAGAGACCCGCTACTTTTGTTGAGAACAAAAAGATGGCGGGGTGCCATGGAATCTAAGTTCCCAACCATACCTGCAGTCTACTACGAACCGCTTTCCAGAAAGCCCTGATTTTCCTACAGTGCCACCAAATGTGCCCCATGGAGCCCTTCACACCACATCCCCTCCAGCACTGCCCAGACAAGGTAGGATAAATACGTTGTAAACGTTCTGGTGTCATATACCACCTAAATAGGACTTTAATGGCATTTTCTTTGAATGGTATATGAGACGACACCCCCCGCCGCTGCCTTCCTTTTTAATTTCAATTTCTTTATTGATTTTAATTATACAAAGATGAATCATCTTTGAGGAATACGCCAATGATAATTCCTACAATATTCTTACGTATAGTTTAAAGGAAAATAATAAAGAAAATCATTGGCTAAATAGTCCACAATAAGAGGAAATCCAAGGTTAAACCATGGGAAGTTTGGCAATTTAACAACACAAATATATTAAAGCAAATATTGAGTAGTCGGTATCCTATTTCTAAATTGTCCCGCAATCTCTATTTAGTCAAAGCTTCTTGCTGTCCTGCACATCCAAGAACTTAGATAGCTGTTCTGGCTCATAGAAAATAAATCTATTTTCTTTAAAGGAAATCAAGCATTTACATGGAAATCTCAGTTGAAAGGAAGCTACTACTACTACTTAACATTTCTAGAGCGCTACTAGGGTTACGCAGCGCTGTACAAATTAACAAATAAGGACAGTCCCTGCTCAGAAGAGCTTACAATCTAAAGGATGAAATGTCAAGTTGGGGTAGTTTAGATTTCCTGAGAAGAGGTGTAGTGATTAGGTGCCGAAGGCGACACTGAAGAGGTGGGCTTTGAGCGATGATTTGAAGATGGGTAGGGAGGGGGCCCGGCGTTTGGGCTCAGGGAGTTTGTTCCAAGCATGGGGTGAAGCGAGGCAGAAAGGGCGAAGCCTAGAGTTGGCGGTGGTGGAGAAGGGTACTGAAAGGAGGGATTTGTCTAGAGAGCGGAGGTTACGGGTGGGGACATAAGGGGAGATGAGAGTAGAGAGGTAAGGAGGGGCTGCAGATCGAGTGCATTTGTAGGTGAGTAGGAGAAGCTTGAACTGTATGCGGTATCTAATCGGAAGCCAGTGAAGTGACTTGAGGAGAGGGGTGATATGAGTATATCGGTTGAGGCGGAAGATAAGACGTGCGGCCGAGTTCTGGATGGACTGAAGGGGAGATAGATGGCTAAGTGGGAGGCCGGTGAGGAGTAGGTTGCAGTAGTCAAGGCGAGAGGTAATGAGAGAGTGGATGAGAGTTCGAGTGGTGTGCTCAGAGAGGAGGGGGCGAATTTTGCTAATGTTATAGAGGAAGAAGCGACAGGTCTTGGCTATCTGCTGGATATGCGCAGAGAAGGAGAGGGAGGAGTTGAAGATGACACCGAGGTTGCGGGCAGATGAGATAGAGAGTGAAGGGAGAGGAGAAGTGGGTTTGGTGGGAACACAATAAGTTCCGTCTTGGCCATGTTCAGTTTCAGGTGACAGTTGGACATCCAGGCAGCAATGTCGGATAAGCAGGCCAGTACTTTGGCCTGGGTTTCCGCAGTGATTTCTGGTGTGGAGAGATAAAATCTCAGTTGAAAGGAAGCTGTAATCAACAAGGCTTTTTGTTTTAACTCCAGGAATTTCTTCCTCCTTTGCTGTGTCCAACGAGAAATGTCTGGAAAAATCAGAACTTTATTCCCCAGGAACTCTGGTTGAATATTTTTAAAGTATAAACGGAGCAAAGATTCTTCATCTTGCAAGAATACAAACATATGTTTTAATTTCTTCTTGAGAGTGTTCTAGGAATCCTGTAAGGTTTAATGTCTCTGATGGAGGATCCTGTTGCGTAGAAGCTTCTTGTTGGGATTTCTTTTTTTCCTCCAAGATAATATATTTTTTGCAATGGAGGGAGAGATTGTTCTGGGAATTTAAATATCTCTATAATAAATTTATTAAACATATCTCTAGCAGAGATGTAATTAGTTTGAGGAAAGTTTAATAATCGAAGATTTAAATTCCTGTTAAAGTTCTCTACGTTTTCAATTTTCCTATATACTATCAAACGGTCCACTGCCATTAGTGACTGCTGCTCCCGTATTTTAACCAAGTCTCCATCCAGCACTTTATGTTTAGTAGAAATATTTTCAAGACTTTCTTTTATCTCTTTTATCTGGTTTGCATCGTTCAATGAGACAGATACGAAGGCAGTACAAACATTGTGTAGGACCTCAAGAGCCGACCAAATAGACTCCAACGATATCTCTTGGGGTCTCACCAGGGGTAGTAGTATTTCAGCGTGTAACGAGTTTTCCTCTCCGATGTCAGCAATTCGGATCCCCTTCGTTACAGTTTCTCCTCCCGCCATACCTGATGAGCTCACTCCCTCCACTGGGGTAGACGCTGACGCCACTTCCTTAGACGGGGTCTGCCTCCCCTTCGAGCCGTTCTCTTTCAGGCTCGGAACTCTGGCTCCGTCTGGTTGTGGAGGTGGGGGGGGGGGGGGGGGGGTTGCCGGACCTAGTGGGCTGAGCAAAAATTCGCTCTCCAGACCTGGACTCTTCCCCGTCTCAGTCAAGGATACGCTCGTCGGTGTGGACACCATGAAGGAGGAGATGGAAGGTTGTCTCGAAGAGAGGGACTCTAGCCTCGGGAGGGAAGGTACCTTAGGCTTGCCTTTTCTCTTCAGCATGCTATCGTAGGAAATAAGGTAACTTTCAATTTAAAGCGGAGAGCGTCCTTCTCCTGCTTCCTACTCCAACGCCATCTTGGATCGCCCAAGAATAAAATGGTCCATTGAGGCAAAATAATGTCGAGTCTATTGAGTAGCATCAGTAGGGTAGGCCTTACAAAAGAGAGAGGTCTTTAAAGAGTGCCTAAAGTCTTGATGATCATGCAGCATTTTCACACAGTTCGGTAATGCAATTCCACATCTGCGTTCCTAAGTAGGAGAAATTAGATGTGTAGGTGGTTTTGTATTTAAGACCAATGCAACTGGGATAATGAAGATTCATAAAATTACGAGATGATCTGTTTCTGTTCCTCACCGGAAGATCAAGTAAATCAATCATATAATCCGGGGCTTCACCATAGATTATTTTGTGGACCAGAGTACAAAGCTTGAAGGTAATACGGTCCATAATTACATAGTAACATAGTAGATGACGGCAGAAAAAGACCTGCACGGTCCATCCAGTCTGCCCAACAAGATAAACTCATATGTGCTACTTTTTGTGTATACCTTACCTTGATTTGTACCTGTCCTTTTCAGGGCACAGACTGTATAAGTCTGCCCAGCACTATCCCCGCCTCCCAACCACCAGCCCCGCCTCCCACCACTGGTTCTGGCACAGACCGTATAAGTCTGCCCAGCACCATCCCCGCCTCCCACCACCGGCTCTGCCACCCAAATCTCGGCTATCCTTAGGATCTATTCCTTCTGATCCATTGGGAGCCAGTGTAGCATCCGACGAAGAGATATAACGCTATCATATCTCGTTTTATTGAATATCAATCTGGCAGCAGTTAAACAAATTAACCTACATGTGTAGTTCTAGAATGTGCCTAGATTTATGCGCAGAATTGTGCGGAGCTCCAGGCATGTAATATAGAATCTGGGGGTATGTGCAGGTATTTTATCTGTCCCTAGAGGGCTCACAATCTAACTTTTTGTAGCTGGGACAGTGGAGGGCTAAGGGGCCCTTTTATAAAGGCCTACCAAAAACTGGCCTGTGGCAGTGTGGGCATGTGTTTTTGGCGCATGCCGGACTCTTATTGTACCACGTCTGGAAAAAAGGTATTTTTTTAAACTCAGCTGGAAAATGGACATGCACCTTACCGCCACCTAGTGACTTAGCGGTAAGGTCTCATGCGCTACCTGGGCGGTAAACATGCAGCACATGCCAACTGCCGTTTACCGCTGAGTAGGCGCCCTGCGGTAGAAAATACAAAATACTGCGTGTTTTTGGTGGGTGCCAAATTTGTAATTACTGCCTGAGGCACGAGGTAGCTGGACAGTAATGGCGATTTGGCATGCACTGGACATGCGTAGACTCTCCCGCGCTTTTGTAAAAGGACTCCTAAGTGACTTGCTCAAGGTCATAAACCGCAGTGGAAATTGAACCCAGGTGGCCAGAATCAAAGCCCACTGCACTATCCATTAGGCTACTCCTCCACTCCATTAAGGGGCCCTTTTTCTAAAGTATGGTAAGTTTTGCACTTACCGTGCTTTAGTATCATGGATGTGCATTAAGTGCACAGGCTGGACGATAACTGGTGGAGATGTGTCCAGCATGCCCTCTGCAGGTACCGCACTGAAGTGCAGTTTGCCTGTTTGAAATTAGCATGACTGCACGTAACATCTCTTGCGGATGCAGCAAGTACCCACACTAAATACTGAGTACTAACTGCAATGTGCACTGCAACTCTAGTGTACTTAGGGTGGGGTGGTGGGGGTGTTCCCCCCAGGTGCAGGCAGCAAGGGGATGCAATGAGCAGTCACATGATGACTGCTCTGCCGGTCCCCTGACCCCTCAGGTGTCAACTTCCTGTTCTGGGGCTGGGGACCGGCAGAGCCGACAGCTGCATGACTGCTCAGCACACCCCCTTGCTTGGAGGAGGGGTTGCTCGGCCTAGGGGGGGTTGATGCTCCATCCAGGGTGGCAACTACAGTAGTTATACCACTGCATTGAATCTCCATTCTCTGCCTAGAATCTACCCAGTTCTCACCTCCTAAGAGATCATACAGTTATCTCGCATTCTATATATTGCGTCTAGATTTGGGCATGCTTCCAAGATGTGTGTGCAACTTAATTGACTAATGTACTGTTAACCATTAATAATAGGATGCTAACGACCAATTACTGATGTTAATTAGCACCAGTTAGGATCTGCGCACGCATCTGGATGCAGGCTCTTCTGTAACACTGGACACTTAAATCCCAAAACATCATTAAAAATGTGTCTTTTTGGATGGGCGATTGATGCTTGATTTATAATGTGTGTGATTATCTTCCTCTTTTGAATTGTACCCTCAACAGCCATTCTTTGATTTAAATTTAATTTTGCTTGTTTATTTACAGTCTATCCTGTTGCGTGTGTGTGTGTTCTACCCTGTAAATATTGTAGTGGAATTAGAAAAGGTTCAAAGAAGAGCGACCAAAATGATAGACGGGATGGAACTGCTCCCATACGAGGAAAGGCTAAAGAGGGTAGGGTTTTTCAGCTTGGAAAAGAGACGGCTGAGGGGGATATGATTGAGGTCTTCAAAATCCTGAGTGGTGTGGAGCTGATGGCGGTGAATCTATTTTTCACTCATTCAAAAAGTACAAAGACCAGGGGACACTCAATTAAATTGCATGGAAATAGTTTTAAAAGAAATAGGAGGAAATCTTTTTTTCACACAAAGAATAGTTAAGCTCTGGCACTTGTTACCAGAGGATGTGGTAACAGCAGTTAGCGTATCTGGGTTAAAAAAAAGGTTTGGACAAGTTCCTGGAGTTCGCAACTACATTCAAAGCGGTTTACATATGTTCAGGTACTTATTTTGTACCAGGGGCAATGGAGGGTTAAGTGACTTGCCCAGAGTCACAAGGAGCTGCAGTGGGAATCGAACTCAGTTCCCCAGGATCAAAGTCCGCTACACTAACCACTAGGCTACTCCTCCACTCATTCCACCAATAAGAGCCAACCTCATCAGTGATGTCACAATGGCTTGATTGCCCAATACAGTTCCCCAGGATCAAAGTCCACTGCAATAACCACTAGGCTACTCCTCCACTCATTCCACCAATAAGAGCCAACCTCATCAGTGATGTCACAATGGCTTGATTGCCTGATACTTGGCTCACTTCTGATATTGTGATGTCATAAGAGAAAGGGAAATGGGACTTGATATACCGCCTTTCTGTGGTATTTTGCAACTACATTCAAAGCAGTTTAAATATATTCAGGTACTTATTTTGTACCAGGGGCAATGGAGGGTTAAGTGACTTGCCCAGAGTCACAAGATGCTGCAGTGGGAATCGAACCCAGTTCCCCAGGATGAAAGTCCACTGCACTAACCACTAGGCTACTCCTCCACTATTCTTATGTTCTAGTTCCTTTCTGTTTCTGATCATTTTTACTTCCTAGTTCTGCCTGTCAGTTTGGGCGCTTTTGCAAGACTAAATAAACCATAAACCATAACGTGCAACCCAAAAGGGGCCATGACCATGGGAGGGTTATGGGCTGGTCAGAGAATAATGGTTCTCCACGCCCAACTAGGCCATCAAGATTTATATCATGTTTGAGCAGAGCACAAGTCTGGTGCCCCGAGTTGGACACAGGAATCAGTGTTAAGTACGGCTGCTCTTTATAGAATAGGGGTCAGCGCTGATCTTTTCTGGTGTCCATTTGCGAGAGCCATTTAAAGAATTACTCAATATGTGAACACCATGGTAACAGTTACTGGACACTAATTTGCACGCTGTTTAGCACACTTTAGTGAAGGGTTTCTCACTCTTGTATTGGTTCTATGTGGTGGATCACTCAGGGCCCAGTGGCGTAGCAAGGGCGGGGCGGTGGGGGCGGTCCGCCCTGGGTGCACGCTGCTGGAGGGTGCAAAGAGCAGCCGCGCACCTGTCAGCTCCGCTGGTTCCCTGCTCTCTCTGCCCCAGAACAGGTTACTTCCTGTTCTGGGGCAGAGGGAGCAGGGAGCCAGCAGAGCCAACAGGCACGTGGCTGCTCTCTGCACCTTCCAGCAGCCAAGAATGCACCTGGGGAGGGGCTTGATGCGCCGGGGAGGGGGGGTGTCATTGCGCTGGGGGGGCTTGAGGCGCTGGGGAGGGAGTGTCATTCCGCTGGGGGGGGGGGTGTCGTGCTGCACCCTGGGGGGATGGACACTGCTGCACCTGGGGGGGGGGGAGTGCGCAGTGGCAATCCACCCCTGGTGGCAGCCGACCTAGGATCACCACTGTCAGGGCCACTTTTATTAAGTGTCGGTAAACACAACTTGGGTTTACTGCTCGCTAAACAGGAAGTACCGCTGGGCTACCTCAGTGGATAGAATGACTGGGTAAACTGGATGGGTGGATTGGTCTTTTTTTGTTTTCTACTGCCATCTACTCTCTTAATCTGGCAACAGTTGACTTGGTTTTGGTGAAATTGTAGAGTCATCATATCAAGAGATTTTTAGTACTATGAGGGCTTGTGTTTTAGTGCAGGAGTGTCCCGAGCTGGAATCGCATCTTATGTGACATGCCCCCAGCGCCCCCACTCTCCCTACTGCACCGCAGCCACCACAGAGGAGACAATGGACAGGAAGCAATTTTTACATACCTTGTGCCCTGTGTAGCTGCTGCAAATTCGGTACAAAAAAATGACAAATGAAGAATTTTCAGATATTGTGCACAGAACTTTTAGGGGGTTGTTTAGTAAAGCTTAGCTCGAGTTATCTGCAGCAGGGCCTGTAAGGAATAAAATGGGCCCTGCTGCAGATACCTTGAGCTAAGCTTTACTACACAGGGGGGGTCAGTTTGCACAGAATTCTCCTAGGAAAATAATGTGCAGAGATAGGATGTCCCTGTACATAGGCCTATAACTTTATTGGTGAATCTCTTCATAAAGGCGCTTGATAAATCCCAATAAATAAATAAAATTGGTCTTGCATGATCCTCCAGAGGGCACCACAACCCTGTCTGGACAGTGCTCATCACTGACTTCCAGTCTTGTTTAGCTGTGTCAAGGATTTCCAGAAGATTTTGTAGGAATCTTGACTACATTAGATAGATTCTTAACTGCTGAAGAGACTGGACACCACAATGTTGCACAATTTTTTCCCTTACAAAGGTGACAACATTAGGAATTTTTTTTAATAAGAAGTACAGATGAATTGAAAAACTGCCAGCAAGGATCAGAAGACAAGCCTTTGCCTCTGATATGAGGATTTCCCCCATGGGTGAGCTTACAGGAACAAAATGGCATCATTTCCATAATTGATTTTATGTTTTTAGACCCCTGATGAAGGCTGTTTAGCTGAAACACGGACCATGTAGGGTCCCAATAAACTTTTGTTTGGTGCTCTTCCTACCGTGGTCTCAGAACTGGTCATTTTTGGATAGTTATCCTGGGTCATTTAGCCCAGTATATCCTGCTTTCAACAGTAGCCAATCCAGGTCACAAGTACCTGGCAGAATCCCAAACAGTAACAAGATTCCTGTAGAACCGCAAAGTGTAGCAAGATTCTGGAATCCCAAATAGTAACGAGGTTCCATGTACAATCCCAAAGAGTAGCAAGATTCTGGAATCCCAAATAGTAATGGGGTTCCACGTAGAATCCCAAAGAGTAGCAAGATTCTGGAATCCCAAATAGTAACGAGGTTCCATGTACAATCCCAAAGTGTAGCAAGATTCTGGAATCCCAAATAGTAACGGGGTTCCATGTAGAATCCCAAAGAGTAGCAAGATTCTGGAATCCCAAATAGTAACGAGGTTCCACGTAGAATCCCAAAGTGTAGCAAGATTCTGGAATCCCAAATAGTAACGAGGTTCCATGTACAATCCCAAAGTGTAGCAAGATTCTGGAATCCCAAATAGTAACGGGGTTCCATGTAGAATCCCAAAGAGTAGCAAGATTCTGGAATCCCAAATAGTAACGAGGTTCCATGTACAATCCCAAAGTGTAGCAAGATTCTGGAATCCCAAATAGTAACGAGGTTCCATGTAGAATCCCAAAGTGTAGCAAGATTCTGGAATCCCAAATAGTAACGAGGTCCCATGCTACCAATCCCTGGGAAAAGCAGTGGCTTTCCCCATGACTATCTTAATAGCAGATAATGGATTGTTCTTCCAGGAACTTGTCCAATCTTTTTAAAAACCCAAACTTGCTGACTGCTGTTACCAAATGCTCCGGCAACAGTCCCCATCCTACCCCAACCTTTAAGATTACTGATTTTTGTTTTCTCTTTAGTTTTATTTCAAATTTTCCTAGTAAAGATGAAAATACACTTGAAGGGCCTTTGGGAATAGAGATATAATACTTTGTGCTTATAGATCACAATTTTTCAGCCTATCTCTAATCAAAAGAGAATTTTGCTGCTTCATTTCAGGGGTTCAAGATAGGAAGAGCCAAGCCTGGGTGTCCCATTAATACAGACTGCATTGCCACTTTTTTCCATATGAGCATATCAAAAGTGGTAAAACACCATCAGGCTTATTTTCGAAAGAGAAGGTTGCCCATCTTTCAACACAAATCGGGAGATGGACGTCCTTCTCTCAGGGTGGCCCAAATTGGCATAATCGAAAGCCGATATTGGGCGTCCTCAACTGCTTCCTGTCCCAGGGACCACCAAAGTTCACGGGGGCGTGTCGGCAGCATAGCGAAGGCGGGACTGGGGCATGATTAAGAGATGGGCGTCCTCGGCCTATAATGGAAAAAAGAAGGGTGTCCCTGACGAACACTTGGGCATCTTTACTTGGTCCATTTTTTCTTATGACCAAGCCTCAAAAAGGTGCCCTAAATGACCAGATGACCACCGGAGGGAATCGGGGAGGACCTCCCCTTACTCCCCCATTGGTCACTAACCCCCTCCCACCCCCAAAAAAACAAATTAAAAAACATTTTTTTCTAGCCTCTATGCCAGCCTCAAATGTCATACCTAGCTCCATGACAGCAGTATACAGGTCCCTAGAGCAGTTTTTAGTGGGTACTGCAATGCACTTCAGGCAGGTGGACCCAGGCCCATCCCCCCCTACCTGTTACACTTGTGGAGGAAACAGCGAGCCCTCCAAAACCCACTGTACCCACATCCAGGTGCCCCCCTTCATCCCTAAGGGCTAAGGTAGTGGTGTACAGTTGTGGGGAGTGGGTTTTTTTTTTGTGGGGGGGGGGGGGGGGTTAGGGGGCTCAGCACACAAGGTAAGGGAGCTATGCACCTGGGAGCTTTTTCTGAAGTCCACTGCAGTGCTCCCTAGGGTGCCCGGTTGGTGTCCTGGCATGTCAGGGGGACCAGTGCACTACGAATGCTGGCTCCTCCCACGACCAAATGGCTTGGATTTGGTCATTTCTAAGATGGGCGTCCTCAGTTTCCATTATCGCTGAAAATCGGGGACGACCATCTCTAAGGACGACCATCTCTAAGGTCGACCTAAATGTTGAAATTTGGGCGTCCCCGACCGTATTATCGAAACAAAACATGGACGCCCATCTTGTTTCGATAATACAGGTTTCCCTGCCCCTTCACTGGGACGTCCTGCAAGGACGTCCTCAGGAAAACTTGGGTGCCTCTTTTGATTATGCCCCTCCATATCACCAAAACCAGGCCCATGAATTCCTTGGCTGTTATTTCATAATTCTTTCTGTCACTTGCCCTAATAGCCTGGAACAGAGAATAGATAAAAACTACAGAAAACATGAACAGCCAGTCCACACTATTGTACACAACACAGTTATATGATTCATTAAGCTTAAAATAAAACTAGAGTCCATCATAAGGACATAAGTGTTGCCATATTGGGAGAGACTGAAGGTCCATCAAGCCCAGTATCCTGTTTCCAACAGTGGCCAATCCAGGTTACAAGTACCTGGCAAGATCCCAGGACAGTAAATCGGATTTTGTGCAGCTTATCCTAGGAATAAGCAGTGGATTTTCCCAAGTGCATCTTAATAATGGCTTTTGAACTTTTCTTTTAGGACAGTAGCCTAACCTTTTTTAAACCCTGCTAAGCTAACTGCTTTTACCACATTCTCTGGCAGCGAATTCCAGAGTTTAATTACATGTTGAGTGAAGAAATATTTTCTCCAGTTTGTTTTAAATTTATTCCTTAATAGTTTCATTGTTGCCCCCTAGTCCTTGTATTTTTGGAAAGAGTAAACAAGCAATTCACATCTACCCGTTCCACTCCACTCAGTATTTTATAAACTTCTATCCTATCTCCCCTCAGCTGGCTCTTCTCCAAGCTGAAGAGCGCTAGCCACTTCAGCCTTTCCTCATAGGGAAGTCATCCCATCCTCTTAATCATTTTTGTCGCCCTTCTCTGTATCTTTTCTAATTCCGCTATATCTTTTTTGAGATGTAGTGACCAGAACTGCACACAGTATTCGAGGTGTGGTCGCACCATGAAGCAATAGAAAAGCATTACGACATCTTCATTTTTGTTTTCTATTCCTTTCCTACTAATACCTAACATTCTATTTGCTTTCTTAGCCGCCGCTGACCACTGAGCTGAAGGTTTCAAAGTATCATCAACGATGACATCTAGATCAGGAACTACTACTACTACTACTACTTATCACTTCTATAGCGCTACAAGGCATACACAGCGCTGTACACCAAACATGAAAAGACAGTCCCTGCTCAAAGAGCTCACAATCTAAATATGGAATGTTGCTAGTGGAATAGCAACATTCCATGTAGAATCTCAAGTAATAGCAACATTCCATGTAGAATCTCAAATAGTAGCAATATTCCATGTTCCACTGCACTAACCACGAGGCTACTCCTCCACTAGCAACATTCCATCTAGAAGCCTACCGTTGCAGATCACCAACGCGGCCATGCAGGCTTCTGTTTCTGTAAGTCTGACAGACGTCAGACTCACAGAAACAGAAGCCTGCGTGGCCGCGTTGCTGATCTGCAAGGGCAGGCTTCTACATTACTACTACTACTTATCACTTCTGTAGCGCTACAAGGCATAAGCAGCGCTGTACACCAAACATGAAAAGACAGTCCCTGCTCAAACAGCTCACAATCTAAACAGGACAGGCAAACAGACAGAACAACTAAGAGGTAAGCGGAATTAAAGAGGTGGGGATAAAAGGGTACAGGGGAAGTGAGTAGTGGTTAGGAGTCAAAAGCAGCGTTAAAGAGGTGGACGTTTAGCCTGGATTTGAAAACGGCCAAAGACGGGGCTAGACGTACAGGCTCGGGAAGTCTATTCCAGGCGTGAGGTGCAGCGAGATAAAAGGAACGGAGTCTGGAGTTAGCAGTAGAGGAGAAGGGGACAGGCAAGAGAGATTTATCCACAGAACGGAGTACCCGAGGGGGGGAGTAGGGAGAGACAAGAGTGGAGAGGTACTGGGGAGTGGTAGAGTGAATGCACTTATAGGTCAGTAAGAGAAGTTTGAATTGAATGCGGAAACGGATAGGGAGCTGTGACTCCTAATGTGGAACCTTGCATCACATATTAAAGAAAAGTTGCAGGTCATTAGTGTATAGGAAATATCTAACCTAGAGTTTCTGATTAACTGGCCCAGGGGAAATAGATGCAAATTAACAAGGAACCATGAAATGATAGAATCTTGGGGGTTGCCCAAACGCATAGGGTAGGATTTAGAATCAGTTATCCATTGTGACAAACTATGTCCTGTAGAACAAAAAAAGGAATACACAAACTAAAGACTGTCCCCACCAATATCTAATGAGGTCAAACATTCTAACAGAATCTGGTGGTCCAATAATAGAGTGGAGGAGTGGCCTAGCGGTTAGAGCACCAGTCTTGACAGCCACAGGTGGCCAGTTCAAATCCCACTACTGCTCCTTGTGATCTTGGGCAAATCACTTAACCTTCCATTGCCTCAGGTACAAATTTAGATTGCGAGCCCTCCTGGGACAGAGAAATACCCAGTGTACCTGAACGTAACTCACCTTGAGCTACTACTGAAAAAGGTGTGAGCAAAATCCAAATAAATAACATCAGAAAGGTCTAATATAAGTACATAAGTAGTGCCATACTGGGAAAGACCAAAGGTCCATCTAGCCCAGCATCCTGTCACCGACAGTGGCCAATCCAGGTCAAGGGCACCTGGCACGCTCCCCAAACGTAAAAACATTCCAGACAAGTTATACCTAAAAATGCGGAATTTTTCCAAGTCCATTTAATAGCGGTCTATGGACTTGTCCTTTAGGAATCTATCTAACCCCTTTTTAAACTCCGTCAAGCTAACCGCCCGTACCACGTTCTCCGGCAACGAATTCCAGAGTCTAATTACACGTTGGGTGAAGAAAAATTTTCTCCGATTCGTTTTAAATTTACCACACTGTAGCTTCAACTCATGCCCTCTAGTCCTAGTATTTTTGGATAGCGTGAACAGTCGCTTCACATCCACCCGATCCATTCCACTCATTATTTTATACACTTCTATCATATCTCCCCTCAGCCGTCTCTTCTCCAAGCTGAAAAGCCCTAGCCTTCTCAGCCTCTCTTCATAGGAAAGTCGTCCCATCCCCACTATCATTTTCGTCGCCCTTCGCTGTACCTTTTCCAATTCTACTATATCTTTTTTGAGATACGGAGACCAGTACTGAACACAATACTCCAGGTGCGGTCGCACCATGGAGCGATACAACGGCATTATAACATCCGCACACCTGGACTCCATACCCTTCCTAATAACACCCAACATTCTATTCGCTTTCCTAGCCGCAGCAGCACACTGAGCAGAAGGTTTCAGCGTATCATCGACGACGACACCCAGATCCCTTTCTTGATTCGTAACTCCTAACGCGGAACCTTGCAAGACGTAGCTATAATTCGGGTTCCTCTTACCCACATGCATCACTTTGCACTTGTCAACATTGAACTTCATCTGCCACTTGCACGCCCATTCTCCCAGTCTCGCAAGGTCCTCCTGTAATCGTTCACATTCCTCCTGCGACTTGACGACCCTGAATAATTTTGTGTCATCGGCGAATTTAATTACCTCACTAGTTATTCCCATCTCTAGGTCATTTATAAATACATTAAAAAGCAACGGACCCAGCACAGACCCCTGCGGGACCCCACTAACTACCCTCCTCCACTGAGAATACTGGCCACGCAATCCTACTCTCTGCTTCCTATCTTTCAAACAGTTCTTAATCCATAATAATACCCTACCTCCGATTCCATGACTCTGCAATTTCTTCAGGAGTCTTTCGTGCGGCACTTTGTCAAACGCCTTCTGAAAATCCAGATATACAATATCAACCGGCTCCCCATTGTCCACATGTTTGCTTACCCCCTCAAAAAAATGCATTAGATTGGTGAGGCAAGACTTCCCTTCACTAAATCCGTGCTGACTTTGTCTCATCAGTCCATTTCTTTTGTTCCCATTCTTATTGGGGGTAGGGGAGTGGGGAATTGGTTGAGTGTTGCAGTTATCATGAAGGTCATTAGACAGACAGGGCCAACAAAGTAGCTTCTGTTTCATTTTCCTCATGAAAGTATTTTTTCTGCAAAATGCTTGTTAGTTGAGCCACTGCCACCCTGTCAGTTTCCTCTTGAGAAAGGGAAGCTTAGCACCCAATACTCATTAACATTTTCTGCATCTAAACTGGATTTTGTAAGCAAGGGCCAGATGGCGACAGACTTATGAGGAAATAACCCCCCAGAACCAACATAACCGGCAAAGATAGGGAATTTGGAAAAGAGACGGCTGAGGGGAATATGATTGAGGTCTACAAAATCCTGAGTGGTGTAGAATGAGTAGAAGTAAATTGATGTTTTACTTGTTCCAAAAGTACAAAGACTAGGGGGCACTCAAGGAAGTTACATGGAAATACTTTGAAAACAATTAGGAGGGTTTAAAAAAGATTTGGACAAGTTCCTGGAGGAAAAGTCCATAGTCTGCTATTAAGACAGACATGGGGAAGCAACTGCTACTCTGAGATTCTGCATGGAATCTTGTCACTCTTTAGGATTCCAGAATCTTGCTATTCTTTGGGGTTTTAATGTTGCCACAATTTGGGTTTCTGCCAGCTACTTGTGACCTGCCTTGGCCACTTTTGAAAACAGTGCTAGATGGACCATTGGTCTGACCCAGTATGGCTTACTCATATGTTATGTTTAATCTGGCTTACTTCAGCAATAAAGACAGGCAGGAGTTTTGTGGGCTCATCCTAACCTGCGTAGATGTTAAAATCCCTTCCAACTCCTTTATTGCCAACCCAGATGACATTTTTTAAGGGTTGGAATT
This sequence comes from Microcaecilia unicolor, assembly GCF_901765095.1. NCBI lineage: Eukaryota > Metazoa > Chordata > Amphibia > Gymnophiona > Siphonopidae > Microcaecilia > Microcaecilia unicolor. The sequence goes on along the minus strand of NW_021963043.1, from coordinate 116,984 downwards.
ACTATTTATTTAGATTTTGCTCACACCTTTTTCAGTAGTAGCTCAAGGTGAGTTACATTCAGGTAGTCTGGATATTTCTCTGTCCCAGGAGGGCTCACAATCTAAGAAGCAGCAGTGGGATTTGAACTGGCCACCTCTGGATTGCAAGACCTGTGCTCTAACCACTAGGCCACTCCTCCACTAGCAACATTCCATCTACAATCTCAAATAGTAGCAACATTCCAGAATCTCAAAAAGTGGCAACATTCCGTGTAGAACCTTCAATAGTAGCAACATTCCATATATTTATTTATTTGGATTTTGCTCACACTTTTTTCAGTAGTAGCTCAAGATGAGTTACATTCAGGTACTCTGGATAATTCTCTGTCCCAGGAGGGCTCACAATCTAAGTTTGTACCTGAGGCAATGGAGGGTTAAGTGACTTGCCCAAGATCACAAGGAGCAGCAGTGGGATTTCAACCGGCCACCTCTGGATTACAAGACTGGTGCTCTAACCACTAGGCCACTCCTCCACTCCACTAATATTCACTATCATGTCACTAATGTGCACTTTTACTGCAGACTCATTTTATGCAATGCTTCTATTACTACTTATGATTTCTATAGTGCTACTAGACAGTCCCTGCTCAACAGAGCTTACCATCCACTCTAGACAGACAAACAGGGCAAATAAGGGATTATTGAGTTATTTATTGTGGGAATGATTAAAACAATGATGAACAGTGAACAGGTGAATAGGCGGTTATGAGTTAAAAGCAATATGAGCATGTAATGGATAACGAGTGTTAATGTGGTATGTGCTTCAGTAACTCTAGCCCTTAGTATTTGAAACACAGATATGTATTGTCTCATTCACAAAGGGCCCCTTTTACCAAGCTGTGGCAAAAGGGGGCTTGCGTTGGTGTTGGCTCATGTTTTTCAGGCATGCCGAGGTCCAATTTTACCACAGCGGGTAAAAGGGAAGTCTCGCTTTCCTGCAAGGAAATGACCATGCGACAAGTGAAGCACTTGCTGCGTGGCCATTTTGTTGGGGCTTCTGCACTAACCCTGTGGTAACCGAGCAGCGTACAGAACTGCCTGATTACCACCAGGTACACGCCGGATATGACAGCACACTAGGGGTGGGAAGTACCGCTGGACTGCTGTGGTAGCCCGGTGATACTTTAGTTAGCGGTAAACCCGCATTACACTTACCACCGCTTAGTAAAAGGGACCCAGAGCCACTAACTAATTTTAGATCAAGTTCATATCAGTGGCATAGCTACGGGGGGCCTGGGCCCCCGTAGATTTGGCCCTGGACCCCCCGCCGATGACCCGCCTGATCCCCCCTCCTGCCACCAACGTGCAGGACGTCAGAAACAGAAGGAAGCCTTTTGCGAGAAGAAGAGGACCTCGGCTGGTGGGGGTTGAGGTCCCCTGCCAGCAAAGGTAGGCGACGGCGGGTTGGCAGCAGGAGGTGGGGGTCGAGAGGGTCGGAGGCGGGAGGGGGGGCAAAGTCGGCAATGGCGGGGGGGGGGGGGGAGGGAGTGGTTCGGGAGCAGGAGGGGGGCTAAAATGTGCCCCCTCACCTTGGGCTCTGGACCCCCCTCCCGCCGAAGTCTATGCCCCTGGCTCACATCTTTCCATAAAGAAGCTAACCAAGATCTCACAGCGCTCCACTGAGGATGGACATGCACTAGAATGGCAATCCAGACCCAATAACAAATTCAGCATAGAAAACTATTTATTTATTTATTACATTTGTACCCCGTGCTTTCCCACACACACATTGCAGGCTCAATGTGGCTTACGTAGTTAATACAATTACAATAGCAAGGTCTTAAGGAGAATATTATAAGCAGTGAAAGTGGGGTTTTGAGAATAACTTGAGTATGCAAAAGTAAACAAAGGTAGGATAAGCAAAAGGAAAAGAGACTGGGAGGAGTGAGGAGAGGAAGGATGGAGAGGGAAAGATAAAGGGCAAAGGATGGAAGGAAAAAGATAAGAGCATAAGGAGATTGGGAGATATAGTCTAAGGTATAGTAATCATCAGGACCAGGATTAAGAGGAAGGGTTTAAAAGTTAAGTAGAGTCATTCGGGTAGGCTGTCTTGAAGAGATGAGTCTTCAGCATTTTCCTGAAGGGTAAATGGTCGCCGATTGATCGGATGGATCTTGGCAGAGTGTTCCAAAGCTGACTGCCCAAGAAGGAGAAACTGGATGCATAGAAGGTCTTATATTTAATACCTTTGCAATTGGGGAGGTGTAAATTGAGGTGGGTACGAGACGACGTATGGGAACATTGAGCACTAATGGGTTAAATAGTGCAGTACACTAACAGAAAAAAAATGATGATTATTTATTTACTTGATTTTTCAGTCTGTCCTCCTGACAATGCCCAGAATGAGTTACAGAGATTACATTCATAACAATAAACCATAAAACTACTACTACTACTACTTAACATTTCTAGAGCGCTACTAGGGTTACGCAGCGCTGTACAATTTAACAAAGAAGGACGGTCCCTGCTCAGAGGAGCTTACAATCTAAAGGACGAAATGTCAAGTTGGTGTAGTCTAGATTTCTTGAGTAGAGGTGTGGTGGTTAGGTGCCGAAGGCGACATTGAAGAGGTGGGCTTTGAGCAGTGATTTGAAGATGGGCAGGGAGGGGGCTTGGCGTATGGGCTCAGGGAGTTTGTTCCACGCATGAGGTGAGGCGAGGCAGAAAGGGTGGAGCCTGGAGTTGGCAGTGGTGGAGAAGGGTACTGAAAGGAGGGATTTGTCTTGAGAGCGGAGGTTACGGGTAGGAATGTAAGGGGAGATGAGGGTAGAGAGGTAAGGAGGGGCTGCAGATCGAGTGCATTTGTAGGTAAGTAGGAGAAGCTTGAACTGTATGTGGTACCTGATCGGAAGCCAGTGAAGTGACTTGAGGAGAGGGGTGATATGCGCATATCGGTCCAGGCGGAAGATAAGACGTGCAGCAGAGTTCTGAACGGACTGAAGGGGGGATAAATGGCTAAGTGGGAGGCCAGTGAGGAGTAGGTTGCAGTAGTCAAGGTGAGAGGTAATGAGAGAGTGGATGAGAGTTCGGGTGGTGTGCTCAGAGAGGAAAGGGCGAATTTTGCTAATGTTATAGAGGAAGAAGCAACAGGTCTTGGCTATCTGCTGGATATGCGCAGAGAAGGAGAGGGAGGAGTCGAAGATGACACCGAGGTTACGGGCAGATGAGACTGGGATGATGAGGGTGTTATCAACTGAGAGAGTGAAGGGAGAGAAGAAGTGGGGTTGGGTGGGAAGACAATAAGTTCGGTCTTGGCAATGTTCAGTTTCAGGTGGCGGTTGGACATCCAGGCAGCAATGTCGGATAAGCAGGCCGATTCTTTGGCCTGGGTTTCCGCAGTGATCTCTGGTGTGGAGAGATAAAGCTGGGTGTCATCAGCATAAAGATGGTAGTGGAAGCCATGAGATGAGATCAGGGAGCCCAGGGAAGAGGTGTAGATTGAAAAAAGGAGGGGTCCAAGGACAGATCCCTGGGGGACTCCGACAGAGAGCGGGATAGGGGTGGAGGACGAACCATGAGAGTGTACTCTGAAGGTACAAAGCTAGACGATAAAAACCAACATTAATTAACTTTTGTTTTATTCTCCATCTGTGTGGATTATACTCCTTTTTAGCAGTTTTCAGAATTTGCAATGAGTCTTACCACAGACCCATTTTCATTTCTTCAACACTAGCCCTTTTCTCGTCAGTAAAGAATTTTTTTGTTTTAACTCAGAGAACGTAAGTTACTACAGTCCTGTAGAACTTTATTAGGTCTTTGTCTCGTCCACCAGGAAAAAAACAACAACTATTTATTCTCAAATTAGAAAGCTTGAAGAAATTCAGATTCCATAAACTGTTATTTTTTTATGATCAAACTATGCTAAAGGAAATTTATAGTTCAGTTAATGCAACCACTGTTAAAAAAAAAAAGAAGGGTAGGTAGTCTTTAATAGAACAAATGGATCTGGGAAGGCAATCCGCAAACGAACCTTGATTCTGCCCTCTATTTCTGTACCAAGTGTGCTTAAATTCTTTTATCTTGCTGGCTTCCATCACCTCTGCCGGTGGGTTATTATAGACCTTGTCATCCTCCTGGTTGGGGCTCACAAGAATTTTTAATCAAACAACCTGAATTCTTCCTATGTCTGAGCACCAGTACTCCAGACAGCTACCAAAATTAGTGGGGCTGTTGTCCAAACAATCTGGCCACCCCATACTTGTAGATGTTAAGTTTGTAAACATGGCCGTCTGTGCGGGCTACCCCCGCTTTCTTTGCAGCCTGATGCATCCTGCAGTCAGTTCCTTTACGGATACAAATTTATTTTATTTATACTCTGTGGGGTCCTTTTACTAAGGTGCACTGAAAAATGACCTGCGCTAGTGTAGGCACGAGTTTTGGACGCACACAGATTCATTTTTCAGCGTGCCTGCAAAAAAGGCCTTTTTCTTTTGGCCAAAAATGGATGTGCGGCAAAATAAAAATTGGTGCACATCCATTTTGGGTCTGAGACCTTACCGCCACTCATTCACTTAGCGATAAGGCGTCACGTGTTAACCGGGCGGTAATCGTCAGTGCGCTTTCACTGCCAATTACCGCCCGGTTACTGTCGCACGCCAGAAAATTAAAAATATTTTCCGACGCGTGTATTGGACGCGCGTATAAAATGAAATTACCGCCTGGGCCAAGTGGTAGCCGGGCGGTATTTCCAAATTGATGCGCATTGGACCCTCGTAAGCGCCTATGGGGCTTAGTAAAAGGGCCCCTATATGAACCTGATCTTAATCAATCTGCTTTCTTCAGCTTATCAGGTATTTCTCCCTCTGGCTTAAACCTAATGGCATTTGCATTGAGCATTCAGAACAGATGATGCTGGGAATGCAGTCTATCATTCTAATGAAGGAAGGGTGATGTATTTTTATTAATCATTCAGACATGCCGATTGTACAGAGTCTCGTGTCTTCCTGTTTCCTTTTAGAATTCCTACATGATGTGTCCCCTGTCTAATGAATGTTTAGACTGGATCCTTGCCAAGTTACCGTCCATTTCATGGTCATCACTGGTTCTATCACCCTGGAAAAGACAGGTGGGATAGAGGTGGTATTGGACCTCCATTTCTCGGATTCTTTCTCTCTTTTCCAGCATTCGCAACACACACACATTCACGCACCCACTTCTGGGGACACGACACTAGATGGAGCCCAAACCTGTGACAGTGATACAAATAAAGCCAAGAGCAAAATGAAAGGCTTGAGCAGCTTTCTTGGCTGCTCTGTTGGTTACAGTCAAAACTGGGACCCGATAGTAGAATTGACAAGAAAGGTATTTTTAGAACCAAACCTACGTCTGTCTGGATTACAATCAGGACACACAGCTACTCAAAAGTCTATGCTGTAGCCTGTTGTGACTTATCTTTGAGACCCTCAGCAGCAACTAACTTTCTGAACACTGTAAAGGGAAGGAAGCTTATGGGATCAGCAAATCTGGGGGAAAGGGAAGGGTATGGGTGTGTATCTGTGTGTTTGGGGGTGAAGGTGAGTGTGTTTATCTCTGTTTTCCTCCCACTCCCAATAACTTTTGGGACCGATATTCAGTGGTAGATAATCAGGTAAGGGTAATGCAGTTTATTATGGACCTTGATCTCTATCAAATTAATCTACAAACTGTACATTTTCAAGTATTGCTGTGTTTGGCGTTTGGCATATATGGTCGACCACCACATACTACTGAGAATCCTCAACAAGATAGGAATTACAGGAAAGGTACTCTCCTGGATCAAGGGATTTCTTACATCCAGAACATACCAAGTCAAATCAAACTCTGATATATCTCCACCTTGGAAAGCAGAATGTGGAGTACCACAAGGATCATCGCTCTCGCCTATATTATTCGACCTAATGATACCACTGGCTAAATCTCTGTCCAAACAAGGCCTCAATCCATTTCTCTACACAGATGACATCACCATCTATATTCCCTTCAAACAGAACCCCACAGAAATCACCAAGCAAATAATAAACAGCATGGCCATCATGGAATCCTGGGCATCGGCATTCAAGTTAAAACTCAATAGACATAAAACCCAATGTCTCATTCTCTCATCCCAATACAATAATGCCCCCCCCCCCCTCAGCAATTAACGCACAGGGTTCATCCCTCCCAATCTCCAACCACTTGAAAATCTTAGGCATAACAATTGACTGCAATGCTAGAAAGCCAAGCTAAGAACACGACCAAGAAAGTGTTCCACACTAAGTGGAAGCTCAAACGTACAAAACCTTACTTTCCCAGGGATTCATTCCGCAACATGATCCAAACCATGGTGCTAACCCATGTAGACTACTGCAATAGTATTTACGTAGGCTGCAAAGATCAAAATCATAAGAAAACTACAGACAGCACAAAACACGGCTGCCAGGCTCATCTTCGGAAAAGCACACTTTGAAAGTGCAAAACCCCTCCTAAGAAGCTTACATTGGCTTCCTATTAACGCTTGCATAACTTTCAAAATATGCACAATAGTCCACAGAATCATCTACGGACTCGCACCAGATTACATGACGGAACTTAGCGATCTACCAATAAGAAACGTGACGAGAACAGCAAGAACCTACCTAACCCTTCACTACCCCAATTGCAAAGGTATAAAATACAAATCTTCATATGTCACCAGCCTTTCCTTTATAAGCACACAACTTTGGAACTCACTACCCAAAGACCTGAAATTCACAGAAAACTACCTACAATTTAGAAAACAAATCTGAAAACACATCTTTTCAAGAAGTCTTTCCCCCCTGGATCTACCTAATCCCACACCACCATACATCACGAAAAGTTCAGAATATTAACCTCTCTCACAATATGCTAATATATCAACCTAAGTGTTTATTGTACTTCTGTGTTATGTACTAGACTTCTACAAATCTAAATTTTGTAACTGCCTTTTTAGCAATATGTAAGCCACATTGAACCTGCCATACAGTGGGAAAATGTGGGATACAAATCCAATAAATAAATAAAATATACTGTATTTCTATGGTACAACCAACGTGGTTTACATATTATAAACAGGTAGGATAAACCTCTACCTAGTTATCTCCTGCTGACTGGGTGATACCTGGATTTTCAGATGCAGAAAAATGGATAGTGCCTCTAAAAATCCAGTTAGACCACCACAGAGTTATCCTGTAAGTGCCAGGGTGGTCTTGGGGCAGATACAAGGCAGAGCTGGGCAGTGGCGTACCTAGGGGGGCTGACACCCGGGGCGGATCGCCGATGCAGCGCCCCCCGGATGCAGCGTGACCCCCCCCCCCCCAGCGAAAGGACACCCCCCACGAAAGAACCCCCCGGGTAACCTGTTCCGGGGCAGAGGGAGCATGGAACGAACGAAGGACAGGTGCGCGGCACCCCCCCAGCGGCTTGCACCCGGGGCGGACCGCCCCCACCGCCCCCCCTGGGAGTTACCACCGATATTCAGTGGTAGTACCTGGAGAGCTATCGGGTTAACTTAGCAAAAAAGCTCTTAAGTAGTTATCCAGATACAGTCACTGAATATCGGTGGTATCCGGTAACCACTGCCCAGATGTTCAGTGCTTGAGTGCTAGTACCTAGATAAGTGTTGGCACAGAATATTGTAAATCCCCTAGTGGTGGAATAGTGTATTACACTTGCGCTTACAGAACTGTCATGGCTCAAACAGGTTCCCCAAATAAACTCCACTCAGCCAAGGGATTTGACAAGGAGAAAATATATGTTATTTATTATGGGCTAGTAAGTTTGATAAATTAAAAAAAAACATGTAACACATGGGTTCTAACTGGAGATGTTAAAATTCCAGCTAGTGTTCAAAGATATTTACGCTGCCTCCTGGAGCCTCCAGCATCCTCCTGATGCCAGCAACAGCCCTCCCTTGAGGGGGGGGAGGTAATTTAAATGAAAATTTTTTCTCTATATTTACAATATCCAGGCACAATTCAGCTGTCAGCAGCCAGAACCTCACATAGAAAAAACTCCATACCATGGTTTAATGAAGAATTGAAAGAATTAAAAACACAAGCCAGAAGATTAGAACGAGCATGGAATAAGAAAAAAGATGAATCTGCACTCAACGACTGGAAGTTACTACAAAGAAAATACAAATACACCATCAGACAAACTAAAAGATCAAACATATAAACGGCGAGTGACCGTACTCACTGCAAATGCGCAGTAGAGACTTCCCTCTCTGTCCCGCCCCCGCGTCAATACGTGATGACGGGGGGGGGGGGGGGCGGGACAGAGAGGGAAACTGCGCCGACGACGTTGCTACCGCTCCCCCCCCCCACTCGGAGTCGCCGCCGCCACCCCTCCACCCGGCCCGGGCCCTCTCTTCCCTTCTGAACTTACAGATCCATTCGCCGAACGCAGCAACACACATCAGCTGACCTGCAGTGGGCCCTTCCTTCTTTGCCTGTGGCCCCGCCCTCCTGTGACGTAACGTCAGCGAGGGCGGGACACACACAGGCAGAGAAGGAAGGGGCAGCTCAGCTGATGTGCGTTGCTGCGTTCGGCGAATGGATCTGTAAGTTCAGAAGTGAAGAGAGGGCCCGGACCAGGTGGAGGGGTGGCGGCGGCGACGACTTCGAGGGGGGGGGGAGCGGTGGCGACTTCGCGGGGGGGAGGGGAGCGGCGGTGACCGCGGGGGGAGGAAAACCTCTATACCAGCCCGTTTTTACGGGCTCAACGGCTAGTCATATTATAAAACCAAAATCGGACCAGACTACAAGGATACACATAAACTCTTCCAACTAGTAAACAAATTACTAAATACCACACCGGCTAGTTCTAACAACACAGACACCCCATCAGCAAACAATCTTGCGAATTACTTTAAAGAGAAAATTATAAAGTTACGACTCATGATACCTATCAACACAATTGATTATGTAAACCTCCTTGAATGTTTAGATCCAATACCTGGTGAACATCCAGCAGCAGTAGCGTACCAAGGGGGGGCGGTGGGGGCGGTCCGCCCCGGGTGCATGCCGCTGGGGGGGTGCCGCGCGCCGGTCGGCGTCGTTTGTTTCCATGCTCCCTCTGCTCCGGAACAGGAAGTAACCTGTTCCGGGGCAGAGGGAGCATGGAAACGAATGACGCTGACCGGCGCTGCACCCCCCCAGTGGTGTGCACCCGGGGGGGCGGTTCTTTCGCCGGGATGGGGGGGTGTCACGCTGCATGGGGGGGGGGGCGCTGCACCCTCGGGGGTGGGGCGCATCGGTGATTCGCCCCGGGGGTCAGCGCCCCTCGGAATGCCACTGTCCAGCAGACCGATCATGGACCAACTTTGACACACTCTCGATCGAGAACGTCTCCCAATCGCTTAAAAGATACGCCAAGTCGCAATGCAAATTAGACATATGCCTTAATAACCTTATAAGATCTGCCCTCGACAACTCAAAACAGACCTCACGAGACACCTGAACTACATGCTACAAAATAGTCTCTTCCCAAAGGATAAAGGAAACATTCTACTTACTCCTTTACCTAAAGAAGAAAAGAAAAGTACAAATGACTTAATCAACTATCGGCCAGTAGCATCTATCCTGCTAATAACCAAACTTATGGAAGGCTTAGTGATGGAACAGCTCACTAACTACCTAAACAAATACTCAAATTTTACACGAATCTCAATCAGAATTTCGCTCGAACCACAGCACTGAAACAGTACTAGTGACTTTAATGAATAAATTTAAACAAAATTGCAACTGGCAACAACATACTTCTCTTACAATTTGACATGTCCAGTGCCTTCGACATGGTCAACCATGGAATTTTACTACACATCCTAGAATACTTTGGAGTTGGAGGTAACGTTCTTAACTGGTTTAAAGGATTCCTGATCACAAGATCATAGCAAGCAGTGGTGTGCTGAAGCGGGCTCTCACGGGCTCGCGAGAGCCGTTTGTTAAGTTTTTAAGAATTTTGGGAGCTGGTTGATAAAGTAGGCCTCCCCATGGCTACTTTAACAACTAACTCCCAAAATGTGGGCTTGGGCCCCCTCCTGAATTCTCTTTTACTTTGCTGGCAGTGACGCTGGCCCCACCAGCCAAGTAAAGAGACTGCTGCTGCTCCCTGCTCCTTGTTTCTGACTCTGAGCATCAGGCTGGGACTTTTCATGCAAGCGCAAGAAGGTTCCATCATGCTGCTCAGAGCCAGAAACAAGCAGCAGAGAATGGTGGCAGTCCATTTATTGGCTGTTGGGGCTTGGCAAAGGTATGCCTAGCGTGCCCACATAAGGGAGGAGAGAGAGAGGCATGTATTCCCCCCCCCCCCCAAATTTCAGGGCCGGCTATGCCCAGAGAGAGAGCCCGTTGTTAAAAATTTACCAGCACACCCCTGATACCAAGTAACAGTTAACGTGGCTACATCAGACCCATGGATACCTGAATGTGGAGTTCCCCAAGGATCCCCCCTCTCACCAACCCTTTTCAACCTAATGATGATACCCCTAGCCAAACTACTAGCCAATCAAAACCTCAATCCTTACATATATGCAGATGATGTCACAATATACATCCCGTTCAAACACGATCTAAAGGAAATCACCAACGATATCAACCAAAGCTTCCAAATCATGCACTCGTGGGCGGATGCATTTCAGCTAAAACTTAACGCAGAAAAAGAAACAATGTCATATACTTGCCTCGCAACATAACACAAGTAAATTCACCACCATAACTATACCAAACTTTACCCTTCCCGTCTCAAACACTCTGAAAATTCTTGGAGTCACCAATGATCGAAATCTCACACTCGATAACCACATGAAAAATACAACTAAGAAGATGTTCCACTCCATGTGGAAACTCAAAAGAGTAAAACCTTTCTTTCCAAGGGCCATTTTTCGCAACCTGGTACAATCAATGGTACTAAGTCACCTGGACTATTGCAATGCACTCTACGCTGGCTGTAAAGAACAGACTATCAAGAAACTCCAAACAGCCCAGAATACCGCAGCCAGACTCATATTTGGAAAAACAAAATATGAAAGTGCAAAACCCCTAAGAGAGAAATTACACTGGCTCCCACGTAAAGAACGTATCGCGTTCAAGATCTGCACGATTGTTCATAAAATCATTTACGGAGATGCCCCGACCTACATGCTAGACCTCATGGACCTGCCACCCAGAAATGCTAAAAGATCTGCCCGCACATTTCTCAACCTACACTTCCCCAGCTGTAAAGGATTAAAATACAAACTAACACATGCGACCAGCTTTTCCTACATGAGCACGCAGCTGTGGAATGCACTACCAACTAACTTGAAAACAATTAATGAAATAACTAACTTTCGCAAATCTCTAAAAACCTCTCTCTTCAACAATGCCTACCAAGAGAACCCATAGCCCAACTATAACACATCGCTACTACACCCTTATTTTGACTCTCATCTTTCTATGACTGATTGCTTAGTTCTCTTTTTGATATCCTTAATCTCTTTGTAACATCAATTGTATCTTTTACCTGGAATGGAGACGCCATAACAGGTCTTTGTAAGCCACATTGAGCCTGCAAATAGGTGGGAAAATGTGGGATACAAGTGCAATAAATAAATAAATAAAGCATTTAAGAAAAAAGAATTCAGAGTGCTACCAGCTGAATATTTATTATCTCATTTATACCCCACATTTTCCCAACTGTGTCAGGCCCAAACCCACCTCCCCGCTCCCCCCGTTTTCTATTTCTGTTGATGGCTCTCTCATTCTCCCTGTCTCCTCAGCTCGAAACCTTGGGGTCATCTTTGACTCTTCTCTCTCCTTCTCTGCTCATATCCAGCAGACCGCCAAGACCTGTCATTTCTTTCTTTACAACATCCGTAAAATCCGCCCCTTTCTTTCCGAGCACTCTACCAAAACCCTCATCCACACCCTTGTCACCTCTCGTTTAGACTACTGCAATCTGCTTCTTGCTGGCCTCCCACTTAGTCACCTCTCCAGTCGGTTCAAAACTCTGCTGCCCGTCTCATCTTCCGCCAGGGTCGCTTTACTCATACTACCCCTCTCCTCAAGACCCTTCACTGGCTCCCTATCCGTTTTCGCATCCTGTTCAAACTTCTTCTACTAACCTATAAATGTACTCACTCTGCTGCTCCCCAGTATCTCTCCACACTCGTCCTTCCCTACACCCCTTCCCGTGCACTCCGCTCCATGGATAAATCCTTCTTATCTGTTCCCTTCTCCACTACTGCCAACTCCAGACTTCGCGCCTTCTGTCTCGCTGCACCCTACGCCTGGAATAAACTTCCTGAGCCCCTATGTCTTGCCCCATCCTTGGCCACCTTTAAATCTAGACTGAAAGCCCACCTCTTTAACATTGCTTTTGACTCGTAACCACTTGTAACCACTCGCCTCCACCTACCCTCCTCTCCTCCTTCCTGTACACATTAATTGATTTGATTTGCTTACTTTATTTATTTTTTGTCTATTAGATTGTAAGTTCTTTGAGCAGGGACTGTCTTTCTTCTATGTTTGTGCAGCGCTGCGTACGCCTTGTAGCGCTATAGAAATGCTAAATAGTAGTAGTAGTAGTAGTACTTACATCACACTGCAAAGGCGGCCGCCAATACAGTAAATTAAGCTAATACATCATATAACCCACATAAGAAATAAAGCAGAGAATGGGGAAGAAACGAAAGGAACAGGGAAATCAGGGGAGAGAAGGGAAGGGAAGGGTGGATGTGTCCAAAATTGTCATTATATTGTTATGAATCAAGTAGTGGAGACACATGTTGAGTCTGTATTTTATGTAGACACGCTCTGCAGGAACCATACTAGCAACTGCAGACGGGATACATGTGCAGACAGGACTCTTCTCACCACAAATCCTTCCAACGCCTACCCCATAGGGGAGCGGTAGAGACAAGGGATTCTCCTTTAAGGGAGGAGCCCCTGATCTGCCACCTGAGTGCATCCTGTTTCCCAAACAGAAGGGAGGCAAATTCTACTTTCCTCTTCTTGAGGTGTTGGTCTCTGATCCAGCCCCTCTCAGCATCTCTGGAAACGCCCTTTCTTTTCTCTCTGCGGCATGGGTGGGGTTACTTGTGCTCTTATTCCTGTTGATTTAATACAGCGGGCGGAGAGCCAGGGTTCAAATCTCACTGACGTTCCTTGTGATCTTGGGCAAGCCAACTCCATGTCCCCCATCCCCCCTCCACCAGGGTCTCAGGTGTTAACTTAGATTGGTACCTGCTATACTTCTATGCACCTTGCTTTGAAAAGGCCCAAGAAAATCCAAAATTCCTTTGCCTCCTTACCATGAATATTCTAAAAAGCTGCTTTATCAAAATCAAGTTTCAAGCTTAATATACCGCTTTGGAGTAACAGTATCAAAACATTCCAAAGAGAAAACCAAGAAAAAGGCACTTACATTCAGTTGCAGGTAGCGCATCTGGAACTGCGCTACCTGACTCTGCATGTAACGTGGCGTTGTATCAGCTGTAATGTCTGATGCGGTGGCGCTCTTTCCCCTTCCCGCTATTGCTCTTTAGAACCCCTCCGATATCACCCAATCATTACACTAATAAGAATAGCCATACTTGGTCAGACCAATGGTCCATCTAGCCCAGTGTCCAGCTTCCAGGTCACAAGTACCTGGCAGACCCCGCCCCCCCCCCCCCCAGTGAGAACACCAAAATCTTCCCTAATCAAAATAATATGACCCCACCCCTGTATACCCAGTCCAAGTCAGCCATATTAATTTTCAGGTCCTTAGCATATTAAAGTCTCCCCCACCCCAAGATTTTGGTAATTAACCTGTATTACCTTTAAAGTCCACACAATGATTTACAAGATATTACACGGAGAAGCCCCCACCTACACGAATCACCTTATCGACCTCCCAACCAGGAACAGGTTGACGTCTTCCCGTACTTAACCTACACCTCCCCAACTGCAAAGGTATTAAGTACAAATCCTTCTACGCATCCAATTTTTCCTTTTCAGGTAGCCAGCTTTGGAATGCTTTACCAAGACCCATCCGTACCATCAACGGCCTTCTGCCCTTCAGAAAAGCACTGAAGACCCATCTCTTCAAGATAGCCTATCCTAACGATTCAACCTAACCAAAGCCTGCCCACATGATTCTTATTGAGGATTGTTATACATTGACCATGTTTCCCATTATCCTTTTTGCTACCCCATATCCATTCCTCTCCATCTTTCTACGCCTACCTCCCAACGTTCATTTCCTTCTGCACCCAATTCCTCCTATGTTCAATTTACTTATCTGTTAACCCCATTAATATTGTGTTTACGACATATTACTTACTCTTTTTACGACTTTGTAATTCTTTATACTGTTACTATGTAAGCCGCATTGAGCTTGCCATGTGTGGGAAAGCGCGGGGTACAAATGTAATAAATAATAATAACTAAAATAAGTGCACAAATGTTTCCATAGTGGGACAGACCGAAGGTCCATCAAGCCCAGTATCCTGTTTCCAACAGTGGCCAATCCCAGAGCTGCCACGTTACCCATTCCAGGAGGGAGACTTTTTTGGCCGGTCCTGGATTTCTGCCAACTTCATCCTGGTGCATTATGGGACCTGCAGCACTGATTTCAATGGCTAGGGTCGTGGACTACAACTACTACACTGCTCTGGGATGTAAGTTTAAAATCAGGACTGGCCAAAAAGTCTCCCTCCTGGAATGGGTAACTTGGCAGCTCTGCAATCCAGGTCACAAGTACCGGGCAAGATCCCAAAACAGTACAATACACTTAATGCTGCTTATCCCAGAAATAAGCAATGGATTTTCCCAACTCCATTTTAATAATGGCTTATAGACTTTTCTTTAAGGAAGCTATCCAAACCTTTTTTTTTTAAACCCTGCTAAGCTAACTGCTTTTACCACATTCTTTGGCAATGAATTCCAGAGTTTAATTACACATTGAGTGAAGAAACATTTTCTCTGATTCACTTTAAATGTACTACTTTATAGCTTCATTGCATGCAGAAAAAGCAGGACAAGAACTGAATCCAACACCCAATACCCAGAAAAGCAGCACTTGGTGTCTAAGGTCCAAATGCCTTACGGAACCAGGGGTGGCCCAAACAATCTGCCACCTGAGGCAGAAAATCAGCTGCCACCCTGGCTCCTCCACTGCTGATCTCCCTGCCCTACCTTCCCCAACCCCCTCCCTCGAAATTACCTTTTCTATTCTTTTTTTCTTTTTCAAAAGAAGGCGGCTGCAGCGACTCCTATAGGCTGCTCTGATGCTGGTCCTGGGTCTTTCTTTCTACTGCGTGCAGTCCGCCTCTCTGACGTAATTTTCTATTTCCTCAGAGGCAGGCGCCCGCAGTAGAGAGAAGGGACCAGGACCAGTGGCAGGGAAAGCTCCTGCCACCTTTGTTTCATGTGCTCACCAGCTCAGATCATGGTGGGAGAGCTTGCATTTGCTTCTGATCGTCGGCACCTTAGTGTGAAACTGAAAGGGAGAGACACGGGCGTGTCAGGGGCATGCAGTATTATAGAATTCAGAGGATGTGCACCTAATTTATAGGCGATTTACACCAGGTTTCAGTTGCTGTAAATTTTCATGCCCAAAGCTCAGCGGTGGGATTTGTCTGTCTGTGCTTATTGGCAGTGGCATGGCTATGGGTGGGCCTGGGTGGGCACAGGCCCACTGATTCTTGCCTCAGGCCCCCACCCACTTTAGTGGCCCCCAAAACACCCTATCCTCTCTCTTTCTCTTCTCCGCTGGCGGCATGGCATCTGCTCGTCTCTCTCTTCGAGCTGCTGCCTGCAGAAATTCCTGTAGGCAACCTGCGTTGGCCCTGCAGGCTTCTCTCTACTGTGTCCCACCCTCAATGATGTCACTTCCTGTTTCCTCACCGGTGTGGATGCAGCGAAGCGAAGCCTGCAGGGCTGGTGCAGGTTGCCTACAGGAATCGCTGCCGGTGAGGGCTTGGAGGCAGGCTGTCGGGGGGAGGGAATTTCAGAGAGAGAGAGGTAGATGCCGAGCGGGGCAGGGAGGGGCAGATGCTGGGCTGCGGAGGAGAAAGATAACGATATGTGCGTAGGTGCAGAGGGGGTGGACGGGAAGAAAAAGGGAGAGATGGTCCGCAGAGGGAAAAACTTTAAAAAATGTATGTATGTATGTACGGGGTTGGGAAAAGCCCACCCAGTTTAACTCAGGGCCCACCCGAAATGGCAGGTCTGACTACACTCCTGTTTATTGGGTGAGAGATTTGTTACATCCAGTGGCGTAGCTACGTGGGGCCTGGGGGGACCTGGGCCTTTTGCGAGAAGAAGAGGACCTCAGCTGGCGGGGGTTGGGGTCCCCCGCAGCAAAGGTAGGTGACGGTGGGTTGGCGGCGGGAGGGGGGGGGCAAAGTCGGCAATGGTGGGTGGGGGGGGGGCTAAAATGTGCCCCCTCACCTCGGGCTCTGGACCCTCCTCTCACCGAAGTCTGGCTACGCCCCTGGTTACATCTTCAAAAATCTGCAGTCCGAGAATAAGGGTTATCCACAACTGGACAGCGATTTTCTGAAAACTGTAATCCTATCACTTTCTAAAGAAGAGTCAGGTTTATGAGAGTACGTCTGATAACGTTTTGGTTTGGAGTTTCACAGCACCTCAGGGAGGACATGAAGACTCTGATGCGTATATACAGGCTGCAGACGCAAGCTTGCCTCTCAAAAAGCAGGTTTTTGGGTGGAACTCCTTGCTTCAGTTCTGTTTCCAAGCATTCTTCTACGCCACCGTGTTTTCCCTGCCCTGGTTATGTCAATAAATTTTGTTCTAAGTCCATCTTTCACAACCCTTGATGGAATGCCGTCTAGAAACAGCACATCATCATTCCACGAACAATTTACCTTTCGTTAGCACAGGAATGCTGCCCAGCCTTTATCCCTGATCTCAGCATGCCATTCTTTATCTCTTTTTTTTAACATAATATTTAATCCTGAGCTATGAAACTATGCAAATAAGATGCCTGGATCGGTCAACAAATTTTCCCTGCCCAAACAGGGCTGCCAAAAACGTATTGTTGTGGCTAAAGTTTCTCATTGAGAAAGTCTCTTTCTTTTCCGACCTTCATGGTCTGGAGGTGGAGCCTGGGCCTGACATTGCAGCACCTCTGTCCCTTTCCTCCACAGGTCCGGTACCTCTCTCCCTGCCCCCAGTCCCCCTATAGGCCCAGCACTTCCCTCCAGCCCTCTCCCCATGGGTCCAGCATCTTACTTCCTTCCCTCCAGCTCCCCCTTCAGGTCCAGCAGCCTCCTCCCTCTCTCTCTCCGTGGGTAGGGTTATCATATTTTGTCCCCCCCAAAAGAAGGACACATGCCCCACCCCCACCACACACTTGGCCCTGCCCCTTTCACACCCCGCCCTGCCCCCTTTCACACCCTCACTCCGCCCCCTGTCACATTTTCCCCTCCCCCTGTCACATACCCCGTCGCCCCCCCCCCCCTCCCTGTCACCCCCTCCCCTTACCTTACTACTGCCCTGGTAGTCTAGTGACTTCTTCGGGACAGGAAAGAGCCCCCTCTTTCCTGCCCGGAGCGCTGCCCTGCATGCATCCTTCCTGTTGGTGATCCTCGGCGCCGATTCAAAATGGCCGCCGAGAGTTGAAGTCTTGCGAGGTCACCAACTCTCGGTGGCCATTTTGAATCGGTGCCCAGGATCACCAACAGGAAGGATGCATGCAGGGCAGCGCTCCAGGCAGGAAAGAGGGGGCTCTTTCCTGCCCCGAAAGCGGAAGAGGTCACTAGACCACCAGGGCACTAGTAAGTAAGGGGAGGGGAGGCTAGCAATCTGCCCATTTGTCCAGATTTCTGGACAAATGGGCAGATTAGCAAAACCCGCCCGGTTGCTCAGACATGCCCTCAAAAAGAGGACATGTCCGGGTAAATCCGGACATATGGTAACCCTATCTGTGGGTCCAGCAGCCCCCCTCTCGCATATCCAGTGCCCCCTTCTATTTGGGTCCAGCAGCCCCCCTTCCACACTTCCAGCACTCCCCTGTGGGTCCGGCACTTTTGTCTTCCTTCCCCTTTACAAGAACAGTAGCTCTCTTATGCAGCAGACAGCTAAGCCGACAGCAATCTCCACAGGCCTGCTCCAGGGCCTTCTCTCTGCTGGAACCCCGCCTTCTGATGCAACTTCCTGTTGTTATTAAACTTATACATAAGCCTATCAACCACACAATGGAGAGATTAGCCACATTTACTGTGACATACGTTTCTTTGAGATCATATAATACCAAATAGGCAGCAGGGAATGATGGTATAGAATCATCAGAACCCAACTTCAAGGAAATTCCTGCACCTAATCCACAGGATTCCTCCAACTACGCTGATAAATCATTTCCTCCACAAGAAAAGTAAAAATGGTTAGATAGGCAAAGGGAGACTGGAAGAAAATGTCTAACAGCAACTGATAGGAAGAATCAAAAGCAACGGAGAGACTTTATACACAGGGTCTTGAGCTTGTGTTGAACCTTCCCAGTAACTTGGGAAGATAGTCCTGAAAAACCTTTGCACCTGTTGAAAGACAAAAACCAATAAACAGTTTGACTGGCTGGGGCAGAATGAATGGACCAGTTAAGAACCAAGCATCCTTCTGGCTTTGGCCGTCACTTTTTCTACCTGTTTAAAAGCTTTAAGGTCGTCAGACACAATCACCCCCAAGTTCCGCTCTTCCTTCGCACACTGAAGCACTACAACCCCTATACTGTACTGTTCCCTCAGATTTTTGCGACCCAAGTACATGACCCTGCATTTTTTGGGATTAAACCTTAGTTGCCAAATATCGGTCCATCCCTCTGGCTTTGCTAGGTCCTTCCTCATGTCATTCACACTCTCCAGGGTGTCCACCCTGTTGCAGAGTTTAGTATCATCCGCAAAGAGACAAGCTTTACCAGACAGTCCTTCCGCAATATCGCTCACAAAGACGTTAAAAAGAGCCGGCCCTAGGACCGATCCCTGCAGTGAGTACTGCAGGGATCGGTCCTAGGGCCGGCTCTTTTTAACGACATCCTTTTCTTCGGAGCAAGCTCCATTTACCACTACCCTCTGTCTCCTACCATTCAACTAAGTTTTAACCCAATCAGTTACTCTAGGTCCCATACCGGAGGCACTCAATTTATTTATCAGTCGCCTGTGCGGAACCGTGTCAAAGGCTTTGCTGAAATCCAAGTATACCACATCAAGTGCCCCTCCCACATCCAACTGTTTGGTCACACAGTAGAAGAAGACAGTCAGATTCGTCTGACATGACATGCTACTAGTGAAGCCATGCTGCCTCAGGTCCTGCATTCTATTTACATAAGTACATAAGTATTGCCATACTGGGAAAGACCAAAGGTCCATCGAGCCCAGCATCCTGTTTCCAACAGTGGCCAATCCAGGTCACAAATACCTGGCAAGATCCCAAAAAAGTACAAAACATTTTATACTGCTTATCCCAGAAATAGTGGATTTTCCCCAAGTCCATTCAATAATGGTCTATGGACTTTTCCTTTAGGAAGCCATCCAAACCTTTTTAAAACTCCGCTAAGCTAACCGCCTTTACCACATTCTCTGGCAACGAATTCCAGAGTTTAATTACACGTTAAAAAACATTTTCTCCAAGTCGTTTTAAATTTACTACATTGTAGCTTCATCGCATGCCTCCTAGTCCTAGTATTTTTGGAAAGCGTAAACAGATGCTTCACATCTACCCATTAAACTGCACTCATTATTTTATAGACCTCTATCTCCCCTCAGCCGCCTTTTCTCCAAGCTGAAGAGCCCTAGTCGCTTTAGCCTTTCCTCATAGGGAAGTCATCCCATCCCCTTTATCATTTTCGTCGCTCTTCTCTGCACCTTTTCTAATTCCACTATATCTTTTTTGAGATGCGGCGACCAGAATTGAACACAATATTCGAGGTGCGGTTGCACCATGGAGCGATACAAAGGCATTATAACATCCTCATTTTTGTTTTCCATTCCTTTCCTAATAATACCTAACATTCAATTTGCTTTCTTAGCCGCAGCAGCACACTGAGCAGAAGGTTTCAACGTATTATCAACGTCAACACCTAGATCCCTTTCTTGGTCCGTGACTCCTAACGTAGAACCTTGCACGACGTAGCTATAATTCGGGTTCTTTTTTCCCAGATGCATCACCTTGCACTTGCTCACATTAAACGTCATCTGCCATTTAGAGGCCCAGTCTCGTAAGGTCCTCTTGTAATTTTTCACAATCCTCCCGCAATTTAACGACTTTGAATAACTTTGTGTCATCAGCAAATTTAATTACCTCACTAGTTACTCCCATCTCTAGGTCAATTTTTAAATATGTTAAAAAGCAGTTCAAGAAATCTCACAATACTCCTCTATAGAAGCGTTTCCATTAGCTTACTCACCACCGAGGTCAGACTGACAGCTCTGTAATTCCCAACCTCCTCCTTACTTCCACTCTTGTGCAAAGGAACCACATCTGCCCTTCTCCAGTCCACTGGGACCTCTCCAGTTTCTAAGGAAGCAATGACCAATGATATGATCTTAGTCCAGAATGAGCCAGCATTAAGTTTTTACGCTTGCCGCTGAGCGAGGACTTTTGAGGTCTTTTCCTCCTTTCCAGTTAATAAGAGTTATCAGGATATCATTTGGTGAATAGGGACAGAGTTACAATCACTAAGTGCTTTTCAGCTTATTATTGAATTCTTGATAGGTTTCGCTGATAAAGATTCTGTATACTTTAATTAAGAACACACAGGCTTCCTCATCTCTGCGGAGACAGAAGGAGGAGCAGCCTCGAGTGACCTTTTACCCTCCAGTCCTTTTAGAGCAGTACAATATGAGCTAAGGATGGTAGAACTTGAATATACCAGAAGATTCAGTTATCAGGAGAGATTTTATTTTATTTTTTTAATATTCATTGAAACTTCTGTGATTAGGATCCCTTGTGCAAGTTTAACAGTAAATGAAAATGAAGGAAGAAAAAGACTAAAAAGTATTTCAGACTTCCTACGGTACAGTAAGTCCCACCCTTTGACAGATACAAGAATACGCATACAAACAAGCCATGCTCACATCTCTCCTGAGGGACACCTTATGCTCTCTCTTGTGGTGTCAGAAGGTACTAAAAGGCTCACACTACCTCAAATTTACATATGTTTTTTTTTTGTTACATTTGTACCCGCGCTTTCCCACTCATGGCAGGCTCAATGTGACTCACATGGAGCAATGGAGGGTTAGGTGACTTTGCCAGAGTCACAAGGTGCTGCCTGTGCCTGAAGTGGGAACTGAACTCAGTTCCTCAGTTCCCCAGGACCAAAGTCCACCACCCTAACCACTAGGTCACTCCTCCACTGTTGCTACTATTTGAGATTCTACATGGAATGTTGCTATTCCACTAGCGAAGTTGGTCCTTGCAGATCACCAATGTGGCCGCGCAGGCTTCTGCTTAGAAGCCTGCGCAGCCTTCTACATGGAATGTTGCTAGTGGAATAGCAACATTCCATGAAGAATCTCCAAGAGTAGCAACATTCCATGTAGAATCTCCAATAGTATCTATTTTATTTCTGTTACATTTGTACCCTGCGCTTTCCCACTCATGGCAGGCTCAATGCGGCTTACATGGGGCAATGGAGGGTTAAGTGACTTGCCCAGAGTCACAAGGAGCTGCCTGTGCCTGAAGTTGGAATTGAACTCAGTTCCTCAGGACCAAAGTCCACCACCCTAACCACTAGGCCACTCCTCCACGTTGCATGCACTAATGATGTGCAGTCCGTGTACAATGAGCTGAGGGGGAAATTTCTGAGACTGGGGGGAGAAATGTTCTTTTTCTGCACCTTTTCTACTGCCCTCTAGATTCTCAAGAACTTAGCCCTGATGCATAATTTGGGAACACAGAATTTCTAGAAACACAGAATCCTGGGACAAGATGGCAGGTAAAGGCCTAAGTTAAGATCAAATTAACTTCCCATTCAGCTTAAAACTGAGCTGGTGAATCGGAAGGGCCCAGGGTGCTGTTTGGGGCTTTTGTTTTTGACACAAGTGGTAGAATTTTTTCTTCTATTTACAAGAAAGCACTTAGGGCCACTGAAAGCAACAAACTGTTCCAAATGCCTTTTTCATGTAATAAACAGAAACCTGAGCTCATATTTTCTTTCGTGTCACCTGCACTAATTGGTATTTTGTTTGATGTTTGGTGAGATTCAAGTAGCTTCACAGTTTGGAAACGTTCTTAACTTGTACGGGATAAAAGGCAGAGGACGTCCTGAGCCCACCTCTGGCCTTCATGCAATGCCGCTGTGTTGCCCAGTTCTGTCTCCCCATCAGGGTGCAGAATTTTGCAGAACTATGTCAGAACATTCAGTTATAACATATCTTCTAGTCAGTTAGTTTTTTTCAAGCGAAAAAGGTGCTGGTACTCAAATGCTAGGCCATCCTTCAGGGGTGGGTAATTACTGAGGGACCCACCCCACAATAGCCAGGCCCCCTGCAACCAGTCACAGAACCTATGACAAGGCAGAATTGGTGTGTAGAGCCTGAGCTCTTTCATTAAAACTTGGGGACCATGAGCCAATTTTAGCATACAATGGAAAAGGTTCCAGTACCCCCTCAAAAAAAGCCCTGCTAAAGAGTGACAAGATTCCACACAGAATTTCAAAGAATAGCAACATTCCATGTAGAACCCCGAAGAATAGCAAGATTCTGGAATCCTAAAGAGTGAAAAGATTTCAGAATCTCAGAGTAGCAACATTCCATGTAGAACCCCAAAGAATAGCAAGATTCAGGAATCCTAAAGAGCAGTGTTTTTTTTTCTAGTGAAAAAGGTGCCGGTACTCAAATGCCAGACCACCCTTCAGGGATGATGGGGTGATCACTGAGAGACCCACCCCACAATTGCCAGGCCCCCTGCAATCAGTCATAGAATCTATGACAAGGCAGAATTGGTGTGTAGAGCCTGAGCTCTTTCATTAAAACTTGGGGACCATGAGCCAATTTTAGCAGACAATGGAAAAGGTGCCAGTACTCCCTCAAAAAAAGCCCTGCTAAAGAGTGACAAGATTCCACACAGAATTTCAAAGAGTAGCAACATTCCATGTAGAACCCCGAAGAATAGCAACATTCCAGAATCCTAAAGAGTGACAAGATTCCAGAATCTCAGAGTGGCAATATTCCATGTAGAACCCCAAAGAATAGCAACATTCCAGAATCTTAAAGAGTGACAAGATTCCACAATCTCAGAGTAGCAACATTCCATGTAGAACCCCAAAGAATAGCAAGATTCTGGAATCCTAAAGAGCAGTGTGTTTTTTCTAGCGAAAAAGGTGCTGGTACTCAAATGCCAGACCACCCTTCAGGGATGATGGGGTGATCACTGAGGGACCCACCCCACAACAGCCAGGCCTCCTGCAACCAGTCACACAATCTATGACAAGGCAGAATTGGTGTGTAGAGCCTGAGCTCTTTCATTAAAACTTGGGGACCATGGGCCAATTTTAGCAAACAACTGGAAAAGGTGCCGGTACTCAGTACCCCCTCAAAAAAAGCCCTGCTTCTAGTCACTCCAATTCCTCAAAAAAAAAAAAAAAATCCAGGCCAGCTGTCATATGAGCCCCAACCCACCATTTTGAAGGCTCCACACAATAAATGCAGTCAAGTTAGTAAAGAGAACCAGACTTAGAAAGCAGTGTACAGAGAATGGATATCATGTCTCCTTCTGCATGGAGATGGCAGAAGGGAATGGTGTTTATTTGGGGGACTTTCTTTACCTATTACTACTTCAGCTTTCATTTAAATCTGCTCGTGAACTGAGCTTACAATTGAGAGTGCACCCAGGGCTCTTAGTGGCCTCCCTCGTAAACAAAATGGCGGCGGACTGCACACTAAAGTGTTACATGAGATCTTGAAAAATGGCAAATACTTCGAAGAGCCAAGTCCACCATTAACAGATACCCCTGTTCACTAGCAATGTGCATAGAAGCCACGTGAGCACGATTGCTTGAATCTTTCCTCAGGGCCGCGTTTTTCTCTCTCTTGTGGTGCGAGAATGACATGGGGGATGGGGACCCGCAGTAACCGCGGGGATGGGGACAGGGACAGATCCTGCAGGGCCGGGACAGGGATGGAAGGGGCCTGTGGGGATAGGGTGGGGACGGAGACGGGGTGGGGATGGGGACCGGAACAGAGCCCACGGGGACGGGGACAAATTTTGTCCCCGTGTCATTCTCTAGTGAGAAGGCACTTAAAGAAGCACTGTCGTCCACAAACCACATGGTTGCGGCCTGACTTAAAGCCATCCAGAAAGGCAGGCAGAGTTGTTATGCCACGTAAGCAGCCTCAAGAAAATGAACCAGGCACTGGGAAACATCCCCAAACGTCAGTGAAAAGTCGACAAACAGGTTTTGTATTTATGTCTCCAAGGCGCCAGTGCTTCCATCTGCCCTTTGCAAGGGAGACACCCCTGCCTCTCTGTGGATGATGGTGTCTTCCCTACGGCCTGGTTTGGTGCTGGTTCCAGGTAGGAACTGCTCATGTTTGCAGTTCACAAACAGTACACGGGGCATGAAGGGCCCCGGGAGGAGGACAGTGAAGGGTGGAACAGACCCATTACACCTCTACTGTTTGGGAACATGAAGCTCTGGCCTTCAGTTACGACTCCTCACGTTTATTCACCGTTGGACATACACAGCTGTATATAATAGTGATAAGTAGTCGGGTATTGTATATTATGAACCATTCTCTACACTTTGGTTCAGGGTATGAAAAAGACAGTAGAACTGACAGGCCAAAGTCTGAAGTGACACTAACTTGAACTCCAGCAATGGAAAGAGTTGAGACACCCTTGCGGTGATGAGAATGAGGAAGGGGGGGGGGGGGGTTTGAAGGTACAAGGCCTGCAAGTAGAAATTAGCCTTGTGTGGCAACCTGGTGGTGCAGGTGTTTCGGAGAAATGCAGAACTGGGAAATTCCCCTGAAAGATGACAGTGCTTACTAGGAACAGTAAAGCTAATTTAGACTTTCTCAGAAATAATAACCAACATATTAGCCTAGTAAAAACTATGATATTATACTATCCAATAGGTATTAACCACTGCATTATAATATGAATTAACTGTATAAAACTGCATGTAATAGATCTTATCTGGGGGAGTCTCAGATTCAAGTATCACGGTTGTGTTGTTGCTCTGTGACTCCCCCCCCCCCCCCCATGAGAAGTTAAAATTTGTAATTGTAACTTTCTCTTGGTGAGTAATAAAATCTCTAACTTCACTTTCTCATACATGTGGCCTTGCATTTTATCTCTCTAAAGCCGTTATATTATATATGCAAGTTTAGAGAGGTGGTAAAAATACTAAGCACCACTGGTCTGTCAGCACTCCACAATACTAAGTAGTGGATATTTGGGACACTGGAGTGTAAGTGGAAAGACAGTGATACAGTAGCGTAGCCAGACAGCCAATTTAGGGTGGGCCAGAGATCAAAGTGGGTGGGCCAAAAATTTCATGTCTGCTGCTGCTGCCTCCACTCTCTCAAAGTAAATCCCAGATTTGACTTCCGCCTCCTCTCCCAGTGCCCTCTCTCTCTCCCTCCCAAATCAAATGGAATACCTGAGCTGATGGGTACCTCCAAGCCCCGCCAGTTGAAGACCTCCTTCCCGCCTAACGAGCTTACTTCTTGGGCACTGTTCCTGAACCGCTGCTGCTAGACACTGGAGCGAACAGAGCGGAGCGAGAGCGAGGCTGAGCACGCCGCCGCGCACAGCCACGTCATACGGTCATACCGCGTAGGATGGAACAACGAGCTATGCGACGTGACCTGCATTTCGCCGCCGACTGCCAAGTCTGCCTCTGCAAGCCCGAAAGGTAGGTGGGCTGGAGCCTGGAGATCAGCTGAGCGGGTGCCATCTGCCATGGTACGCTACACGATGACTCACACAGTAGAAAACATGTGAAAAAAGGCTGCTGCAGTGTGTGCGCTTGGGCGGGCCTGAGCCAAAATTGGATGGGCCTGGGCCCACCCGTAGCTACGCCCCTGCAGTGCTAATCCTAAAGTAGTAAGGAGGAGCCCATTATTAACAGTATGATAAATCCCTTACCCAAGCAGTTTACAATCTAAGGACTAGATTTACTATTAGCAGTGTGCTTTTTCTAGCAAATAAGGTGCCGGTACTCAAATGCTAGGCCACCCTTTAGGGGTGGGGTGATCACTGAGAGACCCACCCCACAATAGCCAGGCCCCCTGCAACCAGTCACAGAATCTATGACAAGGCAGAATTGGTGTGTAGAGCCTGAGCTCTTTCATTAAAACTTGTGATCCATGGGTCAATTTTAGCAGACAGTGGAAAAGGTGATTGTACTCAGTACCCCCAAGTACCCCCTCAAAAAAAGCCCTGCTAAAGAGTGACAAGATTCCATGCAGAATTTCAAAGAGTAGCAACTTTCCATGTAGAACCCCGAAGAATAGCAAGATTCTGGAATCCTAAAGAGTGGCAACATTCCATGCAGAATCTTCAATAATAGCAACATTCCATATATTTATTTATTTAGATTTTGCTCAAACCTTTTTCAGTAGTAGCTCAAGGTGAGTTCCATTCAGATACTCTGGATATTTCTCTGTCCCAGGAGGGCTCACAATCTAAGTTTGTACCTGAGGCAATGGAGGGTCAAGTGACTTGCCCAAGATCACAAGGAGCAGCAGTGGGATTTGAACTGGCCACCTCTGGATTGCAAGACCAGTGCTCTAACCACTAGGCCACTCCTCCAGGTTAAATCCGCATTTTGACTCCTAACTCTAGGCAGGAGCACTTATGCCATGTCAATGGCTTGTAAATGTTTGAGCCCAAATACTGGCACATAACTGACAGTTTTCTATGACCCACCCATGACCCTCCCATATCCACACCCCTGACCTGCCCATGCCCCTCCTACATCCACACCCCTGACCTGCCCATGCCCCTCCCACATCCACAGCCCTGACCCGCACATGCCCTTCCCACATCCACAGCCCTGACCTGCCCCTCCCATATCCACACCCCTGACCCACCCATGTCCCTCCCACATCTACGCCCCTGACCTGCCCCTCCCATATCCATACCCCTGACCCACCCATGTCCCTCTCACATCTACACCCCTGACCTGCCCATGTCCCTCCCACATCCACACCCCTTGGAGACGGGTGCCATAGAAAGTAGACACTACGGTTATAGAATAGGCATGGAAGTCATTTAAATGCAAAACTACAAATTAGTATCAATCAGTGCTCGCCAACATCAATTATTGGTATTTAATGCCAATTCAGCACCAAAGCGTAAATGGTCCCTACACACTCAATAACAAACCCAATATTTAGCACCCTTTCTAGAATTTGGCTGTAAAGGGAAAGGGGATGGGCCTTTCTGTGACTTCAGGAAACAAAAGGAGATCCGCACCTTCCACAGAAACGCAAGCACAGCAACCAGAGGTGGAAGCAAGACCAAGTCCAAATGACCAGCCCAAACAAAAAAGTAAGAGCGTCAAGCCAAGTTTATTAGGACCCTACACGGTCCGTGTTTCGGCAACAAGCCTTCCTCAGGGGCTCAAGTCGCAGCGGCGGTGGCAGTGAAAGCACAGGCTTGCCTCCACTGTAACTTGAGACCCCTGAGGAAGGATTGCTGCTGAAACACGGACCGTGTAGGATCCTAATAAACTAGGCTTGATGCTCTTATTTTTTTGTTTGGGCTGGTCATTTGGACTTGGTCTTGCTTCCACCCTGGGTTAAGTGACTTGTTCAGAGTCACAAGCAGGCAGATGATCAAAAGCAAACGCCGGCGCTAGAGGCTGTTAGCGCCATACTAGCGCCGGCGTTTGCTACCACCCCTTGATCAGAGCCCACCTGTTTGATGCTGCTTTTAATGCCTAACTTGTCACCCGCTCGTAACCTTATCTTGTCTTCCTCTCTTCAATAGTCCCTTTTCCCTATGTGCCCTATCTGTCTGTCCTACCCTCATCCCTTATCTGTCCTGTCTGTCTGTCCTGATTTAGAATGTAAGCTCTTTTGAGCAGGGACTGTCTTTTTCTTCATGTTCAATTGTGAAGCGCTGTGTACGACTGGTAGCGCTATAGAAATGATTTGTAGTAGTAGGTAGTAGTAGCCCTTGAGCGCGTGAAACAATGTGCTCGAGGGCTCTTAGCGCAAGTAGCTTGCAAATGCATGCTAATCAGCACTTAACACATTCATCCCCAATGATCAGCGACCAGCACGATAAAGATTTGGTCGCTGGCCGCAACAAACCCTACGCCAGCTCGGAGCTGGTGTTAGGGTTTGCAGATCATTGGGGAGGAATGATGAGCCCTGTCCAGCATGCATTTGCATGCTGGCAGGCCCCCATTCCGCCTATAGCAAACCTGCCGGTGAGGGCAATTGAGGACATCCAAAATTTGGACGGTTCCGTGATGGGGTAGTTGAGGACGTCCAAAATTTGGACGTTTCTGCAATGGGCAGTTAAGGACGTCTTTCTCATAGAAACATCTAATTTTGGACGTCCTTAACTGCCCATTGCAGAAACGTCCAAATTTTGGACGTCCTCTACTGCCCCGTCACGGAACCGTCCAAATTTTGG
Source organism: Microcaecilia unicolor (assembly GCF_901765095.1). Classification (NCBI taxonomy): domain Eukaryota; kingdom Metazoa; phylum Chordata; class Amphibia; order Gymnophiona; family Siphonopidae; genus Microcaecilia; species Microcaecilia unicolor. The sequence goes on along the minus strand of NW_021963043.1, from coordinate 88,392 downwards.
TCGTCCTCAACTGCCCCGTCGCTATACCTCTGACACCCCCTTGAAATTTGGCCATCCCTGCAACTGGGCAGTTGAGGACGTCCATCTTCCGATTTAAAGATGGGCGTCCTTCTCTTTTCATTGGTCTCCAGCTCAGACCTGTCAAACAAGTGCGGGAGGATTGTGCTGAGCGCATGCTCAGGCACAATTCTCCCGCACTTCTACCCCATCAGCAGAGATAATTGCGCTGCTTAAATTTGCATGCATTATCTCTGATCACAGGTCTATTTTAGAGTGCTGTTTGGAACAGCGCGGGGCTTTTGATCATCTGCCTGAAGGAGCTGCAGTGGGAATTGAACCCAGTTCCCCAGGAACAATGGCCGCTGCACTAACCACTGGGCTACTCCTCCACTTGCTATGTAATGCAAGGTTCTACATTAGGAGTCACCGACCAGGAAAAGTATCTAGTTGTCATCACTAACAATATGTTGAAACCCTCTGCTCAGCGTGCAGCGGCGGTGAAGAAAGCAAATAGAATGTTAGGTATTATTAGGAAAGGAATGGAGCATAAAAATGAGGATGTTATAATGCCTTTGTATAACTCCATGATGCGACCACACCTTGAATACTGTGTGCAATTCTGGTCACCACATCTCAAAAAAGATATAGTGGAATTAGAAAAGGTACAGAGGAGGGCGATGAAAATGATAAAGGGGATGGGACGACTTCCCTATGAGGAAAGGCCAAAGTGGCTAGGGCTCTTCAGCTTGGAGAAAAGACGGGTGAGGGGAGATATGATAGAGGTCTATAAAATAATGAGTGGAATGGAATGGGTAGACGTAAATCGCTTGTTTATTCTTTCCAAAAACTAGGACTAGGGGGCACGCAATGAAGCTACAAAGTAGTACATTTAAAACAAATTGGAGAAAATATTTCTTCATTCCATGAGAAATTAAACTCTGGAATTCGTTGCCAGAGAATGTGGTAAAAGCAGTTAGCTTTGCAGGGTTTAAAAAAGGCTTGGATAGCTTCCTAAAAGAAAAGTCCATAAGCCATTATTAAGATGGACGTGGGAAAATCTACTGCTCATTTCTAGGATAAGCAGCATAAAATGTATTGTAGTGTTTTGGATTGGCCACTGTTGGAAACAGGATGCTGGGCTTGATGGACCTTCGGTCTGTCCCAGTATAACACTGCTTATGTTCTTACGTTCTATGAGATTTGCATATAATGGAGGCAGTGTATGCAAATCAATATCATGCATATTCATTGTGGATATCCTGAAAACCCGAGTGGCAATGGGGTACTCCAGGACTGAACTGGGAAACACCCTCTGTGCTGAACTGGCAAAAATGACAGAAGTATCAATAAATAACTGCATTTTGTGCCTGCAAATAACCCCTAATTATCTGGAAAACAAACACTTAAATTTACAAATTCTAAGCACCTAAGAATAGAAGCCCTTCCTAGAGTGACCGCACCCACTGAAAGGTACTAATATTTAAAAAAGAACTGTTTATGCACTCTGCTCTCCACCCTGAAGCAGTCAGCATGAGTAGACTCCAGGAACTGAGCCCCAGTTTATCATTTTTAAAATAAGAAATTACGAGAGGCATAAGCTCAGATTAAGGGCGGCCAGGCAACAACATTGAAAACGGTTCCCACAGCAGAGGTGCCAACATCAAGAGATCCAAAGTGGGTTCCCAGAACTGCCTGGGCAGAAGTTATGCCACTGGCAATCTGAGTCAGAATAAATTTGTTATGCGTGCAAACCTAAGAATCATTAAGTCAAAAGTGTTCCAGCACAAGGAAGACACAAAAACAGTATTAACTTAGTTGGTTGTTTTGTTATTATTAACTTTACATGGTATTATCCTGTTTTTTTCTGACTACATGTGTGCTGCTGCGGCTAGGAAAGCGAATAGAATGTTGGGTGTTATTAGGAAGGGTATGGAGTCCAGGTGTGCGGATGTTATAATGCCGTTGTATCGCTCCATGGTGCGACCGCACCTGGAGTATTGTGTTCAGTACTGGTCTCCGTATCTCAAAAAAGATATAGTAGAATTGGAAAAGGTACAGCGAAGGGCGACGAAAATGATAGTGGGGATGGGACGACTTTCCTATGAAGAGAGGCTGAGAAGGCTAGGGCTTTTCAGCTTGGAGAAGAGACGGCTGAGGGGAGATATGATAGAAGTGTATAAAATAATGAGTGGAATGGATCGGGTGGATGTGAAGCGACTGTTCACGCTATCCAAAAATACTAGGACTAGAGGGCATGAGTTGAAGCTACAGTGTGGTAAATTTAAAACGAATCGGAGAAAATTTTTCTTCACCCAACGTGTAATTAGACTCTGGAATTCGTTGCCGGAGAACGTGGTACGGGCGGTTAGCTTGACGGAGTTTAAAAGGGGTTAGATAGATTCCTAAAGGACAAGTCCATAGACCGCTATTAAATGGACTTGGAAAAATTCCGCATTTTTAGGTATAACTTGTCTGGAATGTTTTTACGTTTGGGGAGCGTGCCAGGTGCCCTTGACCTGGATTGGCCACTGTCGGTGACAGGATGCTGGGCTAGATGGACCTTTGGTCTTTCCCAGTATGGCACTACTTATGTACTTATGTACTTCTTCACAATATCCTAGCAAAATTGTAATTGTAGGCCTGTATCACTAGTGTTGAAAGGAATTTCAGAAGTTTCCTCTTTTCTGCCTGTTTTATTACGAATTTAACTAAAACAATGAGGTGCAGCTTGTCAACAGAACATTCAGTTCACTGTTCCTTTCGTATGAGGAAAGGCTAAAGAGGTTAGGGCTCTTCAGCTTGGAAAAGAGAGAGATGAGGAGAGATATGCAGGGCCGCTGAGAGACTGGGCTGGGCCCCCGGCCCCCACTGCCACCCCCCCCCCCCCCAGGTTGTCGCCGCCCCCTCTGAGGGGGGCCCGGCGCCACAGTCCCACCCGCCTCCGCCACCAGGCTGGGCCCCTTCCACCCGAACCCCCTCCAGCAGAAGTGCTGTCTTCTGACTCCGGCGTGTGCGGCCCACACAGACGCGCTCCTCTCAGCTGATCTTCGCTGTACTCAGACGCACAGAAGCCCTGCAGAGTACAGCGAAGATCAGCTGAGAGGAGCGCGTCTGTGTGGGCTGCGCACGCCGGAGTCAGAAGACAGCACTTCTGCTGTCGGGGGTTCGGGTGGAAGGGGCCCGGTGGCGGGTGGGACTGCGGCACTGGGCCCCGGGAATTTTGTTCCCCCTGTCCCCCCCTCTCGGGGGCCCTGGAGATATGATTGAGGTCTACAAAATCCTGCGTGGTGTAGAACGAGTAGAAGTAAATCGATTTTTTTACTCGTTCCAAAAGTACAAAGACTAGGGGACACTCGAGGAAGTTACGTGGAAATACTTTTAAAACAAATAGGAGGAAATATTTTTTTCACTCAATGAATAGTTAAGCTCTGGAACCCTTTGCCGGAGGATGTCATAATGGCGGTTAGAGTATCTGGGTTAAAAAAAAAAGGTTTGTTCAAGTTCCTGGAGGAAAAGTCCATACTCTGCTATTGAGGCAGACATGGGAAGCAACTACTTGCCCTGAGATTTGTAGTATGGAGTGTTGCTACGATTTGGGTTTCTGCCAGGTACTTGTGACCTAGCTTGGCCACTGTTTGGAAAACAGGATACTGGGCTAGATGGACCATTGGTCTGACCCAGTATGGCTACTCTTATGTTCCACTGATACATATTATAAAGCATGAATACAGCACGGACAGCTGAACAGCAGATGTTCATCAGGGTCTCATACAGGTATCCCACTGACATACCTACACCAGTAATTCCCAGACTGTGTGCCATAGTGAACTTACAGGGGAACCACAGCATATTTTAAGACCCCCTTCAAAATTGTGGCAAAGTGGACCGCTTCAGCTGGCGGGGCTTGGACATCCTGGCCAACAAAGGTAGGAGTCCACATCACTGTCACTGTTATCACCACCGCTGTGGTGGGGGGGGGGGGGGGGGGGGGGAGGAGGAGGAGAAGACCAGGCTCAGAGGAAATGTGTGGCCTAGGGGTGCTGTGAAAAAAATTCCGTAGGGCTCCTTTTACTAAGCTGTGGTGGTGATTTCCGCACAGCAAATGCGACAAAGCCCAAAGGAATTGAACGGGCTTTTCTTGCATTTGCGGCTCCGAGAATCAGTACCACGGCTTAGTAAAAAGGAGCCCTTAAACACCACGGGCACCGTGAACCAAGAAAATTTGGGAACCAATAACCTAAAGTAGGGAATACAGCACAAACACCTGAAGAGCAGGTGCTCATCAGAGCCCCAGGCAGGCATCACACACCTAACCCGTGAATACAGCACAGACAGCTGGAGAGCAGATATTCATCGGAGTCCCATACAGGTATCCCACTGATGTACTACCTAAACCGTGAATACAGCACAGACAGCTGATGAGCAGATGTTCATCGGAGTCCCATACAGGAATCCCACTGATGTACCTAAACCATGAATACAGCACAGACAACAGAAGAAGGAAATTTAGGGAAAGTCATGCAACATTTGTGCTCTGCATAAATCCTCTATGTCATCGAGACAAAAAGAAGGAAGAAACAAGCCCACCAGAGGCGGTGACTGTGTCCCCAAACAAAAGGGACCTGCAGCTTTAAGGAAAAACTCCGAAGGAGAAGCAGTGCTGGGGAGACTTGCCATGTCCTATACACCTGAGTGGGGCAGCTTTGGGCTCCTCTGCAGATATTTACCCGGTAGAATTGGGGCTGGATCTTTTGGTGGCCCACTTGAACAATGTCTCATTGTACCTGGGCTGGGAGATCGGCAGGAATGTGACCGGAGCAGTTGCTGCAGGTACTGTGTGGGGTGTGGTTTGGGCAGGAGCTCAGCTGTCTCTCACCCCACAGCTCTCCCTGTGTCAGGAAGGACTGGGGCTGCTGCAGACACACGGTCACAGCATGTGTTAAAGAGGCAGGCATGAAGAAAACCCACTCCAAGCCGGGGACTTTAACTCGCCTGTTCGGCAAGAAACAGCAGGACAATTCCCTGTTCGTGGACAGCCCTCCCTGGATCTTACCCCAGACCTCCAAGCGAGGGGCTTCCAAGGAGGAACATGGTCAGTATGGCTGCTTTCTGCTGGGTGGGGGAGGTGCAGGGGACGAGCACTTTTTATACCAGTCCCGGAGAGTATATGTGAAGGGGAGGGGGAGGGGGGGAGTAATTCACTTTTTTAGGAAAGTTCCGAGAGGACTTAGGAATTTGGGTTTCTCTGTCCGGACTAGTCTGGTAACATGAGCACGGTCGTCCAGCTATTGCACTGGTTCAAAATGCTGAATGTAGTTTGGGGCTGGGGGGAACCACTGGACACCATGAAGCAGGGGGAAGAAAAACCCAGCTAAAAATCTGGGAGTCTTGGCAATCGTAGGTGCCAGCTTTTCAAAACGATTTGGGGGTGCTGTGCTAAATAAATATCACTCCTTCCTGGACAAAGTTGAGGGGTTAGCTGACCATTGGGGGTGGGGCTTAAGCACCCACTGCACTCACAGAGCTGGCTCCTAGGTTGACAATCTACAGCAGGGGAAAAAAAATCAGAACCCACTGGTGTGTAAGTAAGCGGAAAAAACAGCGCTGTAACACGTTCTTAGGAGCAGTCAGGGCCCCAGGCTGGTGTGACCTTCAAGGAAGCTTGGAGCTGCTAATCCCACACTTAATTAAGAAATTCAGCAGATAAAAAAAAGTGCAAACTTGCAAGCGCTTTACCTTAATGAACTGAAGTTTGCAATTTCACTGGGTGGAATAAATTGTATGGTGAAACCTGTTTATTGGATTAGCTTACCGGAGGAAAGGGGTTTGGGATTTTAATATACGGCCTTTCTGCGGTTACAGTCAAAGCGGTTTACCTTCTGCACTACTGTATCCACTTTTGTTAGTACAAATGAAAGGAGTGGAGTAGCTTAATGGTTAGTGCAGTGGCCTGAGAACCAGGGGAACTGGGTTCAATTCCCCACTGCAGTTCTTTGTGACTCTGGGCCAGATAGGAAATAAGTACCTGTATATAATGGAAGGCGGGGATAGTGCTGGGCAGACTTATACGGTCTGTGCCAGAGCCGGTGGTTGGGGGGCGGGGATAGTGCTGGGCAGACTTATACGGTCTGTACCCTGAAAAAGACAGGTACAAATCAAGGTAAATTATATACAAAAAATGGAACATGTGAGTTTATCTTGTTGGGCAGACTGGATGGACTGTGCAGGTCTTTTTCTGCCGTCATCTACTATGTTACTATGTTTTGATTGTAACCACAGGAAGGAATCTCATGATCCCCTTTCCCTAAAAATAACTAGGAAGGGGTTGCTGCACTGTTCAAAATCAGCAGCCTTACAGGCATCGCGCACACATATCCAGGTCAGTCCTGGATTTCTGACAGCCCCATCCTGAGATATTCTAGGACTGGGAACTACAAATCCCACACTGCTTTGGGATGTAAGCAGAATTGGCCAAAAGATAACTTGGCAACTTTGCACACATAAAACACAAATGCTAAACAGTGACCTTGAGGTTGTCACCTGACCCAGATCAACCTAAAGTGGCTGAGCCAGTCCTGGCTTTGGCCCAGTGCATGGATGGAAATGTAGTCCTGATCCCTTCCCTCTGGATTTTGTGTTCTGTGGACACTATTCATATGATTGCTGGCTTCTGCTTAATTTACTGCAGATTGATTTTATCTTACGCTTACTGCGCGCTAACACTGAACTACCACTGAGGCAGTGCGGCCGCCGGCGGTAGTTCCAGGTTAAGTGCGCGCCATTTCTGGCGCTGCCTGGAAAGTTTTTTTTTTTTGGTCTAGTGCGGCGCAAACCCGGTGGTAATTGGGCATCGCCATGTTTTGCCCAGTTACCGCTGGAGCCCTTACCGCCACCTGAATGGGTGCCAGTAAGTGCTGCTCACCGCATGACCACGTGGTGAAAAAGGTCCCCCTCCCCCGCCACTACCGCAGGGCCCTTTTCCCTGCAGCTTAGTGAAAGGGATGGATCCACAGAAGCTTAGCGGAGATTGGGCGGCAGAGCCGGTGGTGGGAGGCGGGGCTAGTGCTGGGCAGACTTCTACGGTCTGTGCCCTGAAAATGGCAGATAATGGCAGATACAAATCAAGGTCAGGTATACACGTAAAGCAGCACATGAGTTTATCTTCTTGGGCAGAGTGGATGGACCGTTCAGGTCTTTATCTGGTGTCATTTACTATGTTACTATGTTACTCTTTGGGGTTCTACATGGAATGTTGCTGCTAATTGGGATTCCAGAATCTTGTAACTCTTTAGGATTCCAGAATCTTCAGACCTTTTAGTACAAGAACAGTGCTGGGCAGACTTCTACGGTCTGTGCCCTGAGAATGGCAAGGACAAATCAAACTCAGGTATACATATAAAGTATCACTTACCATGTAAAATGAGTTTATCTTGTTGGGCAGACTGGATGGACCGTACAGGTCTTTCTCTGCCGTCATCTACTATGTTACTATGATCCCAAAGTTTGTGGTCATTATGCCCTGGTTATAGCAAGAAAAGCAGAAAACCACAAGTTCAAGGATGAAAAGCAGCCAAAACCGGATCTGGATGAGCTGCTCTGGGTTGACTTGGAAAAAAGACATTTTTTAAAAGCAAAGAGGTCTAGGCTTAATACAAGTTTCACAATATTTTTGTTTCCAAAGAGCCAGGGCCGCCGAGAGACTGGGCCGGGCCAGGGGCAAGGCCGCCCCCGGCCCCCCCCCCCCCGAAGTCATCGTTGCCCCCCTCCGTCCACCACCGGGCCGTGCCCCCCTGAATTCAAATCATAGCGCCTCACCTCGACCTCGCTCCGTGTGAAAGAAGCGCAGCAGCGGCAGTCTGCAGATCGCCTCCCTTCGAGCCTTCCCTCCCTGTGTCCCGCCCTCACGCAAGTTATGTCAGACGAGGGCGGGACACAGGGAGGGAAGGCCCGAAGGGAGGCGTTATGCAGACTGCCGCTGCTGCGCTTCTTTCACACGGAGCGAGGTCGAGGTGAGGCGCTATGATTTGAATTCAGGGGGGCACGGCCCGGTGGTGGATGGAGGGGGCTGGGTGGAGGAGACTGCAGTGCCGGGCCCCCCTTGAAAGCCCGGGCCCAGGGAATTTTGTTCCCCCCCCCCCCCCCCCCCCTCCGCGGCCCTGCAAAGAGCATAGAAATCCTAAGATTAAATATGCCAGCACATGGGATCATTTAAAGCTCAATATGGTAAAAAAAAACTCAAATTCTCTTACTTTCTAATCACTCATGTGATGACGTACCTTCAGAGTTTATAATTAATGATGTTACGATTCCAATTGTTGACACTATTCAAAATCTGGGGGGTACCTACGTGACTCTTCTCTCTGTGAGACCGCGGGTTATGTATGTTGTAAAATAAGTCTTTTTGGCATTAAAAATAGTGAGAAAGTTTTGTGATTCCATCAGGTTTTTTTTTCCAATTTTAGGTTGGTTATACAAAACATGCTGATGCCATGTTGTCGTGGTTTACTGATAGGTTTGAACAAGAATCGGCTGAAAGCTTTGCAAATTGCGCAGAATTTCTGCGGCAAGAGTTGTTTCTGGTTCGCCGTGATCTTGCCATATTACCCCCGATTTAGAGGGAATTTCATTGGTTGCCGAGTGAGCAAATAATAACTTTCAAAATATTAATGTTGGCATTCAAAGTACTTAATAAATTACTCTCTCTGGTTTTTGCTTCTGCATTGAGAGTTTAGCAACCCAGAGCACTGAGGTCAGCTAATTTAAACTTGATAGAAATACCATCTTTTAAGTAAATCAGACTTGTGGAGTATCAGACCGCTATGTTCAAAGTGTTGGGACACAAACCAGTGGCGGTCCTTGGTTGTATGCCACCCGGGGCGGATCACCGCTGCGCATCCCCCCCTCCCAGGTGCAGCACGCCCCCCCCCCCCGGGTGCAGCATCACCTCCAAGCCCCCACCACCTGGGTGCACGCTGCAGGAGGGGTGCAGGGAGCAGCCGCGTGGCTGTCGGCTTCGCTGGTTCCCTGCTCCCTCTGCCCTGGGACAGGAAGTAACAGGAGAGGGAGCAGGGAACCAGCGGGGCCGACAGCCGCACAGCTGCTCCCCGCACCCCTCCTGCAGCGTGCACCCGGGGCGGACCACCCCCACTCGGTACGCCACTGACAAAAACTCTAGATTGGACTGCCACCCTTGTTGAGAGGTCTACAGAATTGTACTGATTTTAAACAAAAATTTAAAAACATTCCTGTTCAACAAACATTTGGATGTTAGGTGACTCATGGCTTAGCGCGCACTAAAATTAGCGCGTGTTAAATACTAGAGTCGCCCATATGTTCCTATAGGCGAGAGCATTTAGTGCGTGCGAATCATTAGCGAGCACTAAAAACGCTAGGTCGCCCTTAGCACGGCTTAGTAAACAGGGCCCATAGTGTATTGATAAGTTTCTCACTTTGAAGGGGAGTGTGGTAGCCGTGTTAGTCCACTCTTAAGGTTATCAATAGAAATCAAACAAAATAAAACATGGAAAAGAAAATAAGATGATACCTTTTTTATTGGACATAACTTAATACATTTCTTGATTAGCTTTCGAAGGTTGCCCTTCTTCGTCAGATCGGAAATAAGCAAATGTGCTAGCTGACAGGGTATATAAGTGAAAACCTTCAAGCATTACTATGACAGTCTGACAGGGTGGGAGGATGGGGGTGGGTCGGAGGTATGCATGGGGACATCAAAGCATATCATTGATATTCTAACAGGATGGGTGTGGATAGGTGAGGGGAGGGTGATCAACAGAGACATACAGCTTTATGGTTTATAATGGGCTAGGAACCCCAGATCCTTGTTAAGTCCTTTCTGTTGGGTGTTAAAATATTCAATCATTCTGACTTCAAAGGTCTTACGTTCTTGTATGGTTTTAAAGTTACCTTTCAGGATTCTCACTGTGAAGTCACTGGTACAGTGTCCTGGTCCTGTAAAATGCTTGAATGTTTTCACTTATATACACTGTCAGCTAGCACATTTGCTTATTTCCGATCTGACGAAGAAGGGCAACCTTCGAAAGCTAATCAAGAAATGTATTAAGTTATGTCCAATAAAAAAGGTATCATCTTATTTTCTTTTCCATGTTTTATTTTGTTTGATCACTTTGAAGGAAATTGTCTCTATAAGGCACAATGATGTGATGTGTTGTTTTGTTTTGTATTTTATGTTTTAGTTTGTTTTTAAGTTGAATTTTATCTTAGTTTGTTCCCCGCCAAGTACGATGAGATTGTGTAGCTAATAAATATTTTAAATAAATAAATCTTTAATTTCATAAGGTAAACGGGATCTTAGCCACAAAATCGAGGTCCCACTCAGCACAGCAATCTCTGCTTGATTTCAGGTGGAAGCAGTGAGTACAAGAAACTCATCCTGCATAAAGGCACATTGGCTGCCCTTTTGTGATATTGCTCTTTTTTCGGGGGGGGGGGGGCAGGGGTCATGGGTTTGATATACTGCCTTTCTGTGGCACAAAGTGTTTTACAAATTACATACAGGTTCTTTGTCCCTAGTGGGCTCACAATCAAAGTTCTTTTTTTTTTTTTTTTTTTTTTTGGGGGGGGGGGGGGGGTACCTGAGGTACAAGGAGCCACAGTGGGAATTGAACCCAGTTCCCCAGGTTCTCAGCTCACTGTTCTAACCATTAGGTTACCCCTCCACCACAGGGACATGAGAATTGATATTGACCAATCAGTTGCAAGAGGTGCTTCAGTAATGCCCTTGTGCTCTGAACCTTCAGATTTGATGAGAATAGAATTTAACATTTCCTACAAGAGGTTACAATACTGGCAGCCAGGGCCTGGCCCAAGCATTAGGCAGGACTAGGTGGTTGCCTGGGGTGGCAACTTCTGGGGTGCAGCAAAATCTGCTGCAGTCGGAGCAAAATAGTAAGTCCTGACAGCCACTCCAAACAAAGAACCATCATCATAACAAAGTTTAGTATTTTGTAATAAACAGCGAAGGCATGATGTCCAATTATACAGTTCTATAGAATTGTTGTAGGGTGATCATGACTGCAGAGTTGAATTATTGAAATGTTGGAGGGAGAGTCCATAGTCTAGGGACATGAAAGCTAATTGTGGGGGTGTGTGAAGCTGAAGGTCATCAAATAGTTTTGCACTGGCTCTGTTGGTAGCATGGTGTTTCCTATACTCTATTCAGGGGGTTGGTAATAGAGGAAAGGAAGAACATAAGTGTTGCCATACTGGGACAGACTGAAGGTCCATCAAGCCCAGTATCCTGTTTCCAACAGTGGCCAATCCAGGTCACAAGTACCTGGTAAGATCCCAAAACAGTTCAATACATTTTATGCTGCTTAGCCTAGAAATAAGCAGTGAATTTTCCCCAAGGCCATCTTAATAATGGCTTATGGACTTTTCTTTTAGGAAATTAGCCAAGTCTTTTTTAAAACCCCGCTAAGCTAATTGCTTTTACTACATTCTCTGGCAACAAATTGCAGAGTTTAATTACACGTTGAGTGAAGAAATATTTTCTCTGATTTGTTTAAATTTTACTACTTTGTAGCTTCATTGCGTGCCCCCTAGTCTTAGTATTTTGGAAAGAGTAAACAAGTGATTCACGTCTACCCGTTCCACTCCACTCAGTATTTTATAGACCTCTATCATATCTCCCCTCAGCTGTCTTTCCTCCAAGCTGAAGAGCCCTAGCCGCTTCAGCCTTTCTTCATAGGGAAGTCATCCTATCCCCTTTATCATTTTCGTCACCCTTCTCTGTACCTTTTCTAATTCCACTATATCTTGTTTGAGATGCGGTGATCAGAATTGCACACAGTATTCAAGGTACGGTCGAACCATGGAGCAATACAAAGGCATTATGACATCCTCATTTTAATTTTCCATTTCTTTCCTAATAATACCTAACATTCTATTTGCTTTCTGTGCTGTCATAGTACACTGAGCAGAGGGTTTCAGAGTATCATCAACGGTGACTCCTAATGCGGAACCTTGCATCACGTAGCTGTAGTTCGGGTTCCTCTTTCCCACATGTGTAACTTTGTGTCTTATTCCAAGTAGATAATATTACTCTCCAATCAGTAGCTAAAATCCCTGACACATCAGTTTGGGCTCCTCACCATCTAGTTATGGCCCTGGGGACTGGGGGATTTGATTTGATTTAATAATTTGATATAGCACCTTACACACAAGTTTTAAAGTGGTTTACAATAACAAAAAAGCATATACAATCAACAGATAAGACAACTGAAATTAAATCCCACCCATCAATATTCATAATGAAATACTCCAGGGGGATTCTGGGCAAAAAAATTTGAAAATTCTGCACACTTCGTAATTTTTTTGTGTGCAGAATTCCCCTATTATAAGGACTGCCATCACCTCTCGGCATGAAATACCCATCAACCCCTCCACAGTTTTCCATGCACTTTCATGCAGACTTCCATTCCATTCCCATGGTGAGCACACACTCCTCATACACCTTTTTGTTCAGCCCCCTTCTGCACCCACACTCCACCCTTTTTCCAGGCCCCTCCAGCAAACACATCCCATCCATATTTCTTCCAGCCCCCCCCCCCCACCATCACCACACACACCCCATCCATATTTTTTCCAGCACCCACCCATCATCCACCTTTTTTTCCCAGTCCCCCTCCCTGCACTCACCTTTAATTCCAGTCCACCTCCTTGCACCCCCACTCCACATTTTTCCAGAGCCCTCCCCCTCCCTCCTGTACACTCACCGGTCCAGTGATGTAGGAGGAGGAGGAGCTGCAGAGCCGCAGGTCAGGCTGCTTTCTGCTCCTCTGCTGCCCCGGGCCCGAGTGTTCTTTTGAGCCACATGGTCCTCCATACAGCCGTGCGGCTTAAAGGAACCACGGAAGTAGAGGGGGAAGCAGCCCGACCTTCGGCTGTACAGCTCCACCGGACCGGTGAGTGCACAGGGAGGGAGAGAGGGAGGAAGTAACAGACGCTTTACTGCCAGGGGTATCTGTGCCGCTGTACCTGCAAAAGCAGACTGCAGAGAATTCTGCACGGGAAAGGGGAGGGGAGGAATTTGATGCAGATTTATGTGCTGCGCAGAATTCCCCTACGAGTAAATTTAAAAATCGCCAAAGGTATTTTGAAACAACCAAGTTCTCAAGGCTTTTTGAAAACTGAAGTAGCTACTTAAGGGGCCCTTTTCTTAAGCCGCGTAAGCGTCTATGCGTGCTGAACGCACGCCAAAATGCAGTTATCACCAGACTACCATGTGGCTCTTGCTGTAATTTCATTTCTGGCGCGTGTCCAAAAATAATTTTTATTTTCAGACATGCGTATCGGACATGCGTAGGTCATTACTGCCCAGTTACTGTGTGAGACTTTACCGCTAGGTCAATGGCTGGTGCTGAGGTCTCGGACCCAAAATGGACACGCGGCAATTTTCATTTTGCCGCATGTCCATTTACGGCAAAAATTTTGAAAAGGCATTTTTTTTTTACAGGTGCACTGAAAAATGATTCTGCCCGCGCCCAAAACACGCATCTACACTTCCGCAGGCCATTTTTCACTGCGCCTTTCTAAAAGGACCCCTAAACTGCTAACCACATCGGCTAAAGAATTCCGTAAGAATCGACTTGCATAACTAAAGGCCAGTTCCTAATCGATAACAATTTAACCGTCTTTAAAGACAGAAGTTGCAAGATTGTAAGAATTTTGAATGTTCTTGAGGAGCCATTTTTTCCAGAAAGATATCCTGGTACACCCATATGAAAAGCCTTAAAAAAGCATGCATAAAATCAAGATATCCTAGTAGAGTATTTAATGTGGTCAAATTTCTTGACGTTGCATGAACAATTTTGACCAGATTGGACTGAGTCAGGAAAGGTTTCAACTGATGAATCAGCCGTACTTGGAAATAGCATGAGCTTACAACATTACTAATGTGTCTTGTCAAAATTCAAAGCATTATCGCAATGAGAGGAATCCATTTACCCTGCATCATTGGCTGAGTAACAAGTGGTTTAGATTTCTGAGATAACCACATAGCAACAGATTTATCAACATTTAGAATCAGCTCACGGTCTCTCAACCGGTTTTCCAACATTACCAATTTACAATTCAAACTGAGCATCAAATCAAACACCCTCTTGTTATGCTCCCAAATTTAGGAGGCTCGGTGAAATTTTAGTATAAGGTTAGGCACTGAGTCGTAGTAAATTTTCAAAGAGGACAATTAAGGAGCATAAATCCTTTGACTATTGGTCACTTGGTATGTGTAAAACCTTTTTAACACATATTTACCTATGAATGAATGGATGTATGTTAAGTCAATTAGTGTATGTTAAGTTCTAACAGAGAAGGGCAATGGAAATGATAAAGGGGATTGGGCGACTTTCCTATGAGAAGGGCTAATGTGGCTAGGGCTCTTCAGCTTGGAGAAAAGACAGCCGAGGGGAGATATGATAGAGGTCTATAAAGTAATGAGTGGAGTTGAACGGGTAGATGTGAAGCGTCTGTTTACTCTTTCCAAAAATACTAGGACTAGGGGGTTCACAATGAAGCTACAAAGTAGTAAATTTAAAACAAATTGGAGAAAATATTTCTTCACTCAACGTGTAATTAAACTTTGGGATTCATTGCCAGAGATTGTGGTTAAAGCAGTTAGCTTAGCAAGGTTTAAAAAAAAGGTTTTGATAGTTTCCTAAAAGTCCATAAGCTATTACAATATTAAGATGGACTTGTGGAAAATCCACTTCTTATTTCTAGGATAAGGGGTTCTGGGATCTTGCCAGGTACTTGTGACCTGGATTGGCCACTGTTGGAAACAGGATACTGAGCTTGATGGACCTTTGGTCTGACCCAGTATGGCAATACTTAAGTACTTATGTAAAATCTGGGGATCACACGGTTAATATTACTCAATGTTCTGCGATATTGAGTTACTAGTAATTTACTTACTATAGTTAATTACTTTATTGCCATAATCAATAAAGTAGTTAACTACTTATTCATTATCCCAGTAACTGTAATTATTTTTGAAGAGTAACTGAACAACTTTTGACGTGACAGAGGATGTGGTTGGCATGAGTTAGTCAAACCTCCTTCAAATAAGCATCAAGAGATCAAGTTATGCAATATTCACATTGCGGTTGCGTATAAGTTGGTACCTCTTCACGTACCATAAGGCTTTTACCATAAGTATTCTTGTTTGTGGTTTTGGGAAAGGAAAAGTAATTAAGTCACTTTAAGCAGGTAACTGTAATCAGTAATCAATTACTTTCCTAAATGAGTAATGTAATTACTGTACCTAATTATTTCAAGCTGAGAAGTAACTAGTAACTGTAATTAATTACGTTTTTGTTTTGTTTTTTTATTTGTACCCCACGCTTTCCCACTCATGGCAGGCTTAATGCGGCTTACATGGGGCAATGGAGGGTTAAGTGACTTGCCCAGAGTCAAAAGGAGCTGCCTGTGCCTGAAGTGGGAATCGAACCCAGTTCCTCAGGACCAAAGTCCACCACCCTAACCACTAGGCCACTCCTCCACTGTTGCTACTATTTAACATTCTACATGGAATGTTGCTATTCCACTAGCAACATTCCATGTAGAAGTCGGCCCTTGCAGTTCACCAATGTGGCCGCGCAGGCTTCTGCTTCTGTGAGTCTGACGTCCTGCACATACGTGCAGGACGTCAGACTCACAGAAACAGAAGCCTGCGCAGCCGTCTACATGGAATGTTGCTAGTGGAATAGCAACATTCCATGTAGAATCTCCAATAGTAGCAACGTTCCCTGTAGAATCTCCAATAGTATCTATTTTATTTTTGTTACATTTGTACCCCGCACTTTCCCACTCATGGCAGGCTCAATGCGGCTTACATGGGGCAATGGAGGGTTAAGTGACTTGCCCAGAGTCACAAGGAGCTGCCTGTGCCTGCAGTGGGAATCGAACCCAGTTCCCCAGGACCAAAGTCCACCACTCTAACCACTAGGCCTCTCCTCCACTCTAGCACAACAGTGGCATTAGTTAACCAGTGGAACCTCACCTACCTGGTTAAGCAGCGCTGAACGATTGAGCCTATTGGTTTTACAATATCTGCTTGTTATTCTGCTATTATGTTTCATCATTATCATGCTGCCCAAGATCCTTCTGTAGCACTAAATGTCTATTTTCTAATGTATTTCCACTACTGATAATGTAATGTAAGCCACATTGAGCCTGCAAAGAGGTGGGAAAATGTGGGATACAAATGCAATAAATAAATAAAAATAAATATTATTTATTTATTAATCTGTTTTTGTATTTACCTTTTATATTGTTTTGCTGAATTGTAAACCATATTAATTGACTTCATAAAGGGCAAATGATACTTTTATTTTTTATTTCTGGATTTCTTTACAGAGCTGAATCATGTATTGTTGTTATTGTTGTTACATTTGTGTCCCACGCTTTCCCACTCATGGCAGGCTCAATGCGGCAGGCAATGGAGGGTTAAGTGACTTGCCCAGAGTCACAAGGAGCTGCCTGTGCCGGGAATCGAACTCAGTTCCTCAGTTCCCCAGGACCAAAGTCCACCACCCTAACCACTAGGCCACTCCTCCACTGTTGCTACTATTTGAGATTCTACACTGAATGTTGCTATTCCACTAGCAACATTCCATGTAGAAGTCGGCCCTTGCAGATCACCAATGTGGCCGCGCAGGCTTCTGCGAGTCTGACGTCCTGCACGTACGTGCAGGACGTCAGACTCACAGAAACGGAAGCCTGCGCAGCCTTCTACATGGAATGTTGCTAGTGGAATAGCAACATTCCATGTAGAATCTCCAATAGTAGCAACATTAGATTCTGCAATAGTAGCAACATTCCATGTAGAATCTCCAATAGTATCTATTTTATTTTTGTTACATTTGTACCCCGCGCTTTCCCACTCATGGCAGGCTCAATGCGGCTTACATGGGGCAATGGAGGGTTAAGTGACTTGCCCAGAGTCACAAGGAGCTGCCTGTGCCTGAAGTGGGAATTGAACTCAGTTCCTCAGGACCAAAGTCCACCACCCTAATCACTAGGCCACTCCTCCACTGTTGCTACTATTTGAGATGTTGCTATTCCACTAGCAACGTTCCATGTAGAAGTCGGTCCTTGCAGATCACCAATGTGACCGCGCAGGCTTCTGCTTCTGTGAGTCTAACGTCTTGCACGTACGTGCAGGACGTCAGACTCACAGAAACAGAAGCCTGTGCAGCCTTCTACATGGAATAGCAACATTCCATGTAGAATCTCCAATAGTAGCAACATTCCATGTAGAATCTCCAATAGTATCTATTTTATTTTTGTTACATTTGTACCCTGCGCTTTGCCACTCATGGCAGGCTCAATGCGGGGGGCAATGGAGGGTTAAGTGACTTGCCCAGAGTCACAAGGAGCTGCCTGTGCCGGGAATCGAACTCAGTTCCTCAGTTCCCCAGGACCAAAGTCCACCACCCTAACCACTAGGCCACTCCTCCACTTAAATGTCGTCAAGATGAGCTGTTTCAATTTTTAAATCCAACTACGTCTTGTGGTGGTTGGGTTTTTTTTTTTTTTTTTTTGGTGCTATGAGATTTCCTTGTTTCACTATGTGAAACAAACAAAAAAATTTTGTTGACAGAGCAAAGGTTTTGTAGGAAACTTATGAAAAGCTCTCCCGGCTGTGTTCTGAAATACCCCGTGCTTTCCCCAGAATCGTAAACATAATACAGTGCTTTGCTCAGACCAAGGTCCATGAACACCAGCATCCTGGATCACAAATACCTGGCCCATCCCCAAAAGTCAGTCTGGCTTTTCATGGCTCATTTTGAAGGGATGCCAACAGCAGAGAAGGACCAAAAACCTCACGAGGAAAATCAAGAAAATCAGACACAGTGAGGAGATGGAGACACTTTATGGAACCAGCAATCTTTAGTCCTACCCCAGCAGACACAGTAAAATGCTGATGACCCAACACGGCTGTGTTTCGGCAAAAGAGAGCCTGCATCAGGGGTCTGACAACATGGACAGCTGGTGACAAAGGACAGCAATCACAATCTTACAGTGCTTCAAATATCCACCTTTCAATGTCATCTTGACAATGAAAGAACACTGTTTGGACAAATGCTTCGTAATAGCTCAAAATCGCAGCAGTATAGTAGACTGGGATAGTCTGTTGTCAGAGTCCTCATGCAGGCTCTCTTTTTGCTGAAACACGGCTGTGTTAGATTATCAGCATTTTACTGTGTCTGCTGGTAGGAATAAAGATGGCTGATTCCATAAAGTGTCTCTGTCACCTGACTGTTTCTGGTTTTCTCATTTGAAGGGATTATTATTATTTATTGCATTTGTATCCCACATTATCCCACCTATTTGCAGGCTCCGTGTGGCTTACAGAGTATGGTAATGACATAATCATTTCATTTCATGATAACAGGTATGGTTCTTAGTGTTTGAGGATTAGGTAAGGGAGGGTCAACAGAATCGCTTCATGATAACGGGAACAATTATTAAAGTTTGAAGGTTAGGTGAGGGAAGATAGAGAAAGGTGTTAGGTAGGATAGAGGAGAGCTGTATTAATTGTATGGATTGTTGAGGTAGTTTGTAGGTTATGCGTTTTCTTTATAGGCTTTTTGGAAGAGATGTGTCTTTCAGAGATTTGCGGAAGTTTGTTATATCGTCAGTAGCTTTCAGGTCTGTAGGTAGAGCGTTCCATAGCTGCGTGCTCAAGTAGGAGCACCTTAACTTGTGTGAGGTAATGCACTTTTAATTCAAAAAGAGGTGCCCCGAGCATTTTTCTCCTCACCTCGATGTTGAAGAGGTGGAAACACTGTGATGCTGGTCAGGACAGGTCACGTGGAAAAAGTTGTTCATGACACCATGCACCTGAGCGTGGGGCATCGACAGCAGGTTGTGATACCATCGAGTAGTTCGATCTCTGGAACTCTTTGCCAGAGGGTGTGGTAACAGCGGTTAGCATATCAGGGTTTAAAAAAGGTTTGGACAAATTCCTGGAGGAAAAGTCCATAGTTTGCTATTGAGACAGACATGGGAAGCAACTGCTTGCCCCAGGATTAGTAGCATGGAATGTTGCTACTGTTTGAGATTCTACGTGGAATCTTGTTACTCTTTAAGATTCCAGAATCTTGCTATTCTTTAGGGTTCTACAAGGAATGTTGCTACTATCTGGGTTTCTGCCAGGTACTTGTGACCTGGCTTGGCCACTGTTTGGAAAACAGGATACTGGGCTAGATGGACCACTGGTCCGACCCAGTCTGGCTACTCTTATGTTTTTATGCCAAGAAACAAATGTACAGTTTGAGGAATCCATTTATTTATTTTATTGTTTTATATCCCGCATCTTAAAGCCTCAACAGGTTACAAGTAACACACGTAACAAAATCAAAACAGATACAATAAAATCAACGTAAAAATAAAATGAACCAAATCAAAAGCACTACAACCATAAAATCAACGAACACAAAACATCTAGAGCTGCTGTTTGAAACGTAAAAGCACGACAGCTAGGACTAGGGGGCATGCGCTGAAACTACAGTGTAATAAATTTAAAACAAATCGGAGAAAGTTTTTCTTCACCCAATGCATAATTAAACTCTGGAACTCATTGCCGGAGAACGTGGTGAAGGCGGTTAGCTTAGCAGAGTTTAAAAAGGGGTTAGACGGTTTCCTGAAGGACAAGTCCATAAACCGCTACTAAATGGACTTGGGGAAAAATCCACAATTCCAGGAATAACATGTATAGAATGTTTGTACGTTTGGGAAGCTTGTCAGGTGCCCTTGGCCTGGATTGGCCGCTGTCGTGGTCAGGATGCTGGGCTCGATGGACCCTTGGTCTTTTCCCAGTGTGGCATTACTTATGTACTTATGTCCTCTAGTTGGCTCACTTTTATTACATAGAGCAGTGATTTAACCTATTGTGATGTCATAGTGGCTCATTCCACCAATAAGAGCCAACCTCATTAGTGATGTCACAATGGCTTGATTGTATAGAATGTTTGTACGTTTGGGAAGCTTGCCAGGTGCCCTTGGCCTGGATTGGCCTCTGTCGTGGACAGGATGCTGGGCTCAGTGGACCCTTGGTCTTTTCCCAGTGTGGCATTACTTATGTACTTATGACTATAGGGCTCACCCAGTCTCTCCTGGCATAGTTACTTGCAGCTTTATCATCACATCTTTGTAGCTAAGGCTTCTCCGTGCTTATCACATGTTTTCTTGAATTTTGTCACGTTTTTTGTGACTGCCCCCTTCCTGGCCTCTCCGTGCATTTGTCTTAGAATGTCCTTTCCACTGAAAAAACTATTTGCTTGTTGTAGATCCTCTGCTTTTGTTTCATAGGATGTTTGCAGACTGTCTACACACTTAAAAACTATGTGTTGCCGTGCTGGGACAGACTGAAGGTCCGTCAAGCCCAGACAAATACCTGGCAAGATCCCAAAAGAGTAAATAGGTTGAATGCTGCTGATCCCAAGACTAAGCTCTTGATTTTTTTCCCCCAAGTACTTTCTTTTGCACTGATAAGATAGCAAGCCTTTAATAAAACTTGAAACTTAATAATAAAGCTTGTTTATAAACTTTTCTTCCTGGAACTTGTCGAAACATTTTTAAAATCCTGCTGCTCCAACCCTTTTCACTACATTCTCTGGCGATGAATTCCAGAGCTTAATTATACAGTGATTTAAAGAAATATTTTTCTAATCTGTTCTAAATGTACGTAGTAACTTCATTGCCTGCCCCTAGTCCTTTTTATTTTCTGAAAGAATAAACAAGCGATTCAAGTCTACCCAACCACTCCTCCCATTATTTTATAGACCTCTATCATATTTCCCATCAGCCATCTGTTCTTCAAGCAGAACTCTAACCTCCTTAGCTTTTCCTCATAGTGGAGTTGTTCCAGCCCCTTAATCATTTTGGTCGCCTTTCTCTGTAACTTTTCTAATTCCGCTATGGGGAGGGGGGGGGGGGGGTTCTATATATGGTGCCTAAAACAATCGGTGGGGAAAACATTTTTTGCCTGTGTGTGTTCTATATGTGGTGCCTAGATTCAGGCGCAGTAAGAATACGCTTAAAATCCCAGCGCCTAAAGCTGCATGCGTCCATTTACAGTGAAAACGTAGCGTAAGTCCTGGCACGTAGATTAAAGCGCAGAAGGTCATATTCTATAACTATGTGTGTAAATTTCAGAATGCTCACGAGATATCCATAACATGCCCCTATTTGTCTGTGCGTGTTAGATATTAAGCGCAGTGCATTACAGAATACGTTTAGCGAATTGTGCACGTATCTAATTATTGCCAATTAGTGCTCGTTATTGCTTAAGTGCTGTTATCAAAACAAATTAGCATATTAAGCTAATTAACATATGCGCACTGTTATAGAATCCGCCTGGATTTCAGCACGGATCTCTAGACTCGCTATATAGAATTCGGGGGTATAGCTTTTGAGATCCAGTGACCAGAAATGCACACAATACTCGAGGTGTGGTTGTACCATGGAGAAAAACAGAGGCATTATAATAATCTCTATTTTATTCTCCATTCCTTTGTTAATGATTCCTAACATTCTATTTACGTTCTTGGCCTCCTCTGCACACTGAGCAGAGCGTTTCAACGTATAATCAACAGTGACTCGCAGATCCTTTTCCTGGGCGGTGACGCCTAACGTGTAACTTTGCATCATGGAGCTACAGTTCATGTTGCTCTTCCCTCTGCTTATTACATAGCTCGTTCTGATGTTAAATGTCATCTGGATGCCCGGGCTTCACAGTCTCCTTAGGTTCTCTTTCAGTTTCTTCACAATCCTCTTGAGATGTAGCAACCTTGAATAACTGTGTGTCATCAACAAATTTGATCACTCATTGACTAATGAGTCATTCCAGGTCATTTATAAATACGTTGAAAAGCGGCAGCAGGCCTTGCATAGATCCCTGGGAAACCCCACTATTTACTCTTCTCCATTGAGAATATTCACCATTTAATCCTACGGTCTGTTTTCTTTCTTTTTAACCAGTTCTTAATTGACCATGTTCCCATTATCCTTATTGCTACCCCATATCCACCTTCCTCCCAATGCCCAATTCCTCTTATGTTCAATTTACTTATCCGTTAACCCCATTAATTTTGTGTTCACTACAAACTGTGTATTCTTTTTTACAAATCTGTAATTCTTTATATTGTTACTACGTAAGCCGCATTGAGCCTGCCATGTGTGGGAAAGCGCAGGATGCAAATGTAATAAATAAATAAAAAAAACAGTAGGACACTGCCCTCCTATCCCATGACTTTTTAATTTCCTCGGGAGTTGCTCATGAGGTACTTTTGTCAAATGCTTTCTGAAAATCCAGATACATAATATCAACCAATTCACCTTAATCCACTTCAAAACAATGTAGCAGATTGGTGAGGCAAGATTTCCCTTGCCTAAATCTGTGTTGGCTTTGTCACGTTAATCCATGACTGTATGTGTTCAGTACTTTTGGGGTCCTTTTACCGAATGGCGGTAAAAGATGTCCTGCGGTAGAGTTGGCGCACAGGATTGCTGTGCGCTGCACCCACGGTTTCCTGCATGACCATTTGCTGGCTCCAGCGCTAGAAAATATTTTAAAAAATGTCCGGGCGCCGGAAACAGCACACAGCGGAAGATGAAACTTATCACCGGGATCCTGAGCGAGCCTGGAGATAAACCCGGCGGTAGCCCTACTACTGCATAGTAAAAGGATCCCCTTTGTTTTTATAATAGTCTCTACCATTTTCTACAGCACCAATGTCGGGCTCACCGATCAATTTCCTGGGTCACCTCTGGAACACTTTTTAAAAAATTAACGTTACTTTGGCCATTAACCAATCTTCAGGTACCAAATTATGAAAAATAGAGCTGCAATTTCTATTTTAGTTCTGTTGGTATTGAGGAATATATACCATCTGGTCCAGGTTATTAGTTACTCTTTAGTTTGTCATTCTGTCCTATTACATAAGAACATAAGAATAGCCATAATGGGTCAGACCAGTGGTTCATCTAGCTCAGTATCCTGCTTCCAACAGTGTCCAATCCAGGTCACAAGGAAAGGACCTGGCAGAAATCCAAACAGTAGCAACATTCCATCCAGGGCAAGCAATGGCCTCCACCTTGTCTGTCTCAATAGGAAGCTATGGACGTTTCCTCCAGGAACCTTTCCAAACCTTTTTTAAACCCAGATATGCTAACCGCTGTTACTGCATCCTCTGACAACAAGTTTGAGAGCTTAACTATTCATTGAGTGAAAAAATATTTCCTCTTAGTTATTTTTAAAGTATTTCCATATAATTTCATTGAGTGTCCCCTGGTCTTTGTACTTTTTGAAACAGGAAAAAAATTGATTTCAGTTTTACCCATTCTACAGCACTCAGGATTTTGTAGATCTCAATCATATCCCCCTCAGCCGTCTCTTTTCCAAGCTGAAGAGTCCTAACCTTTTTAGCCTTCCCTCATATGAGAGGTGTTCATTCCCGTTAACATTTTGGTTCATCTTCTTCTTTGAACCTTTTCTAATTCCGCTATCTCTTTTTTTTTTTTTTTTTTGGGGGGGGGGGGGGGGGATACGGTGACCAGAACTGAACATGGTACTCAAGGTGAGGTCACACCATGGAGCGATACAGAGCCATTATAATATTCTTGGTCTTATTTTCCATCCCTTTCCTAATAATTCCTTGCATCCTGTTTGCTGGCACGTACTGGGCAGACCTCTCCTTCCTTCCGTGCCCCACCCTCACGGACATTACGTCAGGCGAGGGCGGGACACGGAAGGAAGGAGTGGCCTGCCCTGCTGCTGCTTGCTGGGAAGGTGAAAGGAGGCATTTAAGGTTAGTTCCGGGAGTGACGGAGGGCAGGTGGGCCAACCCTGATGTTTCCCCGAAAAATAAGACAGCCCCTGAAAATAAGACCTAGCGCATTTTTGGGGGCAAAAATTTATATAAGCAGTGTCTTATTTTCGGGGAAACACGGTATACCATATAATCTTAATGCTCCTTATTCTGCTATCCCTAGTACCTTAAGAAGTTTTAATTAAACAACTCTATAATACTGAGATGCAGACAGCAGTCCAACAGCAAGAAGGGTGCTGTCCAGTCTTTTGCATTGACTGTCACATGTATGATTATCTCCTAGTTGGTGATAGGTTATATGTGTGTGCTCGATGCAAAGAGCTCCTAGCTCTCAGAGAACGGATTGAGGCTAGAGTAGCAGACTTGGAGGAACTGAGGGAGACAGAGAGGTCCATAGAGGAGACCTACAGGGACATTGTAGAGAAGTCCCACCTCTAGTTTGGCAGCCCCTGTGCTGTTTTGGAGGAGGGAGATCTTCTAAAAGGAGATCATCACCCTGGTGAAGCTAGAAGTAATCCTGCAGCCAGGACCAGCCCACCAGATCTAGAGATGGGAATAACTACTGAGGTAATTACATTTGCTGATGACACAAACTTATTCAAAGTTATATCGCAAGAGGATTGTGAAAAATTACAAGAGTACCTTACGAGACTGAGAATTCAAATGGCAGCTGATGTTTAGTGTAAGTAAGTGCAAAGTGATGCATGTGGGAAAGAGGAACCCAAACTGTAGTTACATGATGCAAGGTTCCACGTTAGGAGTCATTGACCAGGAAAAAAATCTAGGTGTCATCGTTGATACGTTGAAACCCTCTGCTTAGTGTGCGGCAATGGCAAAGAAAGCAAATAGAATGTTTGGTATTATTAGGAAAGGAATAGAAAACAAAAATGAGGATGTTATAATGCCTTTGTATCGCTCCATGGTGTGACCGCAACTCAAATACTATGTGTAATTGTGGTCACCACATCTCAAAAAAGATATCGTGAAATTAGAAAAGGTTAACTAGGTCCATTTCTTTATACAAAGAGGTAATGGTGATGGGGCCGCTGATAACAGTGATCATAATATGATCAAATTGATAACTAGCTTTGGAGTAAGTATACACAGGATATCCAATACATTAGCATTTAACTTTCAAAAAGGAGACTATGATAAAATGAGAAGAATGGTGAAAAAAAAACTTAAGAGGAGCAGCTGTGAGGGTCAAAACTTTACATCAGTCGTAGATGCTGTTCAAAAATACAATCCTGGAAGGCCAGGCCAAATATATTCCGTGTATTAAAAAAGGAGGGAGGAAGACCAAACTACAGCCGGCATCGTTAAAAAGTGGGGTGAAGGAAGCTATTAGAACTAAAAGAAAATATTTCAGAAAATGGAAGAAGGAACCGGCTGAAAATAATAAGAAACAGCATAAGGAACGTCATGTCAAATGCAAAGCGCTGATAAGGAAGGCAAAGAGGGACTTCGAGAAAAAGATTGCGTTGGAGGCAAAAACACATAGTAAGAATTTTTTTAAAGGTATATTAAAAGCAAGAAGCCGGCAAAAAAAAAAAATGGTTGGACCGCTAGATGACCGAGGGGTAAAAGGGGCGATCAGGGAAGACAAAGTCATAGCGGAGAGATTAAATGAATTCTTTGCTTCGGTCTTCACCGAGGAAGATTTGGGAGTGATACCGGTGCCAGAAATGGTATTCGAAGCTGACAAGTCAGAGAAACTGAATGAAATCTCTATAAACCTAGAGGATGTAAAGGGGCAATTTGACAAATTGAAGAGTAGCAAATCTCCTGGACCGGATAGTATTCATCCCAGAGTACTGATAGAATTGAAAAATGAACTGGCAGAACTATTGTTAATAATATGTAAATTATCTTTAAAATCGAGCATGGTACCAGAAGATTGGAGGGTAGCCCATGTAATGCCGATATTTAGAAAAGGTTTCAGAGGGGGATCTGGGAAATTATAGATCGGTGAGCCTGACATTGGTGCCAGGCAAAACGGTAGAAACTATTATAAAGAACAAAATTACAGAGCATATTAAAAAGAATGGAGTAATGAGACAAAGCTAACATGGATTTAGTGAAGGGAAATCTTGCCTCACCAATCTATTACATTTCTTGGAAGGGGTGAACAAACATGTGGATAAAGGCGAGCCGGTTGATATTGTGTATCTGGATTTTCAAAAGGCGTTTGACAAAGTACCTCATGAAAGACTCCAGAGGAAATTGGAGAGTCATGGGATAGGAGGTAGTGTTCTATTGTGGATTAAAAACTGGTTAAAAGATAGAAAACAGAGAGTAGGGTTAAATGGTCAGTATTCTCAATGGAGAAGGGTAGTTAGTGGGGTTCCCCAGGGGTCTGTGCTGGGCCCGCTGCTTTTTAACATATTTATAAATGATTTAGAGATGGGAGTAACTAGTGAAGTAATTACATTTGCTGATGACACAAAGTTAGTCAAAGTTGTTAAATCGCGGGAGGATTGTGAAAAATTACAAGAGGACCTTACGAGACTGGGTGTCTAAATGGCAGATGATGTTTAGTGCGAGCAAGTGCAAAGTGATGCATTTGGGAAGGAGGAACCTGAACTATAGCTACGTAATGAAAGGTTCCACATTAGGAGTCACCGACCAAGAAATGGATCTCTGGGTCGTTAATGATACGTTGAAACCCTCTGCTCAGTGTGTTGCAGAGGCTAAGAAAGCAAATAGAATGTTAGGTATTATTAGGAAAGGAAAACAAGAGTGAGGACGTTATAATGCCTTTGCATCGGTCCATGGTGCAACCGCACCTCGAATATTGTGTTCAATTCTGGTCACCGCATCTCAAAAAAGATATAGTGACATTAGAAAAGGTACAGAGAAGGGCGATGAAAATGATAGAGGGGATGGGACGACTTCCCTATGAGGAAAGGCTAAAGCGTCTAGGGCTCTTCAGCTTGGAGAAGAGACGGCTGAGGGGAGATATGATACAGGTCTATAAAATAATGGCGTGGAATGGGTAGCTTTCTTAAATTCAGACACAGTCCTTGTCTCCACCACTTCCACTGGGAGGTGATTCCATGTCCACTGGCCTTTCTGTGAAAAAGTATACTCCTGAGCCTGGAACCCCATGCCACAAGAACCCTCGGAAGCACAGTCTGCAGATTTTGGAGTCGCACCCCCCCCCCCCTTCCAGTTTCAGCTCTGGGCCCGTGCATAACTCCAGCCCTGCTTTTCTGTTGAGTCAGTGCATGTTTAAGGTAGGAACATATGTGAGGTCAGGTTTTTCCACTGTTCTCTCTCTCTCTCTCCTTCTGGTTTATCCTTGCTGCAGATGAGTGGTTCTGCCTGAGGAACTGTCTCGGACAGGTTTGACTAGGTGAACCACGTGCTGCTGTGGAAAGTACAGCCTGTGCTAAATCTGCTTAGCCCCTCTGGTGATTTAGGGGGTGCCTCCCAGTATGGAGATTCCTGTTCCATTCAGCAGTCTCCTTCGGTCCCTACTAATTTCGGGGTGCCGACAAGAAAAAAAAACGCTGTCCCAAATCCATTGCAATTTCTGTGAAAGTTGAAGGGCTAAGAGAGACAGCCTCAAATGAGAAGAGGATCTGTTGCTAACATTTCTTGCCGAAGGCCAGTACTGTATATAAACATGAACTGTGCTGTGAGGTGAAAGTTAGTTGGTGGTTGTGGTTTTTGCTTGTATACACTGTACTGTGATAATTCTCCTCCTTGCACAGCTGTCAGGTGAGTTGAAAGACCTCTGTTTGCCAAGACAAAGATCATCTGATCTAGCTGGACTCTGTTTTCGCTGTCTGTGATGTTCCCAGCTTGGTAAAGGGGTTTCAGGAAATGGTGGTATAGGGCTGATGCACGAGGGTTTGTGGTTTATTTATCACTTAATTTACCGCTTTTAACACAATGTACATCAAAGTGGGGTGGGAGTAGGCGGAGTGAGTGGGTAAAGGGGGAATGTGTGTCCGATTTTCTTCTCTTTTTAGTCAATGAGAGGCCTGTACTATAGGCTTTCTGTCATTTTTGTGGGGGGGGGGGGGGGGGGGGGGAATGCAGAGTACGTGGGCCCTTGTGCAATTAAGATTTGGATTTAGTTCATACCTTTTTCACTAGTGGCTCAAGGTGAGTTACGTTCAGGTGCATTACAATCTTAGCTTTGTACCTGAGTCAGTGGAGGGTTAAGGGGTCCTTTTAGTAGGTTACATGGGCGCGTACATGTGTCCTACGCATGTCAATTTTGAACTACCGCGTGGCCCGGGCGGTAATTTCATTTTTGACAAGCATCCGCTACGTGTGCCGGAAAATATTTTTTTAATTTCCGGCAGTAATCGGCATTCTACGTGCGTAGACCATTACTGCCCGGTTAATGCGTGAGACCTTACCTCTAGGGTGGAGGTAAGGTCTCAGGCCCAAGATGGAAGCGCCAAATTTCATTTAGTCGCACGTCCATTTTTGGCCAAAAAAAAAGGGCCTTTTTTTTGCAGGTGCGCTGAAAAATGGACCTGCGTGTGCCCAATACGCACGTCTACACCAGCGCAGGCCATTTTTCGGGGCACCTTAGTAAAAGGACCCCTAAGTGACTTGCCCAAGGTCACAAGGAACAGCGGTTGGATTTGAACACCGGTTTCCCTGGTTCTTGGTCCACTGCTTTAATCTCTCTTGGAGGATCAACTTTCTTTAATCTTCTTTCTAATTTGTGAAAGTTCAAAAATTTTTTTTTTTTATTTGTTTGTGGTCAGACCCCTATCTTATAAGTCTCTCCTCTTACCTGCCCGCTTGGTGTATTTTACAGTATATTTGATGGTCAGGATGGAATAGTGGTTAGGGTGGTGGACTTTGGTCCTGGGGAACTGAGGAACTGAGTTCGATTCCCGGCACAGGCAGCTCCTTGTGACCCCGGGCAAGTCACTTAACCCTCCATTGCCTGCCGCATTGAGCCTGCCATGAGTGGGAAAAAGTGCGGGGTACAAATGTAACAAAAATAAATAAATCACTACGGTTAATTTCCTAATAGTAAGGCCACCTATGTCGGAGGAGCCAGCAGAATAATGGCAAAACACTTATCCATCCTTGGGAAACGTAATGCAAAATGGAGGTGGGTGGGGTAGAAGGGTTATTTCAGCGTAGGATGGTTTGGGATACTCACTCTATGAATCATTTCAGTCCCGCTCCTACTTTGATCAGTTGCATCTCTAACCTTTGCTCTTCTGCTCCATCCCTTTCAGCCGCTGCAATTATGACATTGTAAATCACTGGCTTGAGCTTATTATCTGAAGCTCATCCGTACACCCTTGTCAGCAATTCAGAGGGTGTAGATGTGTACGCCTAACATTTGACTGAAATCACTTGGTGACAGGATGCAAATTGGGTGACGAAATGCCTGGGTGCTGACATGTGGGTACAGTCCTATTCCAGGAGCGTGACTCTCAGTGTACATAGTAACATAGTAAATGACGGCAGATAAACACCTGAACAGTCCATCCAGTCTGCCCAACAAGACAAACTCATTTTACATGGTATGTGATACTTTATACCCGAGTTTGATTTGCCCTTGCCATTCTCAGGGCACAGACCATAGAAGTCTGCCCAGCACTGTTCTTGTACTAAAAGTTCTGAAGATTCTGGAATTCTAAAGAGTTACAAGATTCCGGAATCCCAATTAGTAGCAACATTCCATGTAGAACCCCAAAGAGTAACATAGTAAATGACAGCAGATAAAGACCTGAACAGTCCATCCAGTCTGCCCAACAAGACAAACTCATTTTACATGGTATGTGATACTTTATACCCGAGTTTGATTTGCCCCTGCCTTTCTCAGGGCACAGACCGCAAACGTCTGCCCAGCACTGTTCTTGTACTAAGTTCTGAAGCTAACATAGAAGCCCCTTAAAATTTACTCTCCAGCCCATCCATATCTATTCAGTCACGATCAGGGCGTAGACCGTAGAAGTCTGCCCAGCACTGGTTTAGCTAACCAATTACCAGTGTTGCTACCCAATCTCCGCTAAGATTCCAAGGAACCATTCCTTCTGAACAGGATTCCTTTGTGTTTATCCCACGTATGTTTGAATTCTATTACCGTTTTCATCTCCACCACCTCCCGTATCAGGGACTCTCATTATAGTTAGGACTTCTATCAGGGCCGGCCTGAGGTGGAGCTTGCATGCTGCCCCCCCCCCCCCCACCCCGGGCGTTTTACCTGGTCACAGTGACTTTCCAAACCTGGTAGCGGCAGTGATTCCCATACATTGCCCTGCCACCAGCGGCGTACCAAGGACGGGGCGGTGGGGGCGGTCTGCCCCAGGTGCACGCTGCTGGAGGGGTGCAGAGAGCAGCTGCGTGCCTGTCGGTTCCGCTGGTTCCCTGCTCCCTCTGCCCCGGAACAGGTTACTTCCTGTTCCGGGGCAGAGGGAGCAGGGAGCCAACAGAGCTGAGAGCTGCACGGCTGCTCCCAGCAGCTAAGAATGAACCGGGGTGGAGGGGGGGCGGGGGTGTCACTACACCAGGGGGGTGTCGTGCTGCCGCCGGGGGGGGGGGGGGGTTCCCATCGGCGATCTGCCCCGAGTGGCAGCAGACCTAGGATCGTCACTGCCGGCACCCACCTCTTCCCTTTACTGCGGCTGCCTGAGCGAAACAGGAAGTTACTTCAGGTGGCCGCAGCAAAGGGAAGAGGCAGGTGCCAGCGGCGGCAGGGCAACGTATGGGAATCATTGCCGCTACCGGGTTTGGAAAGTCACCATGACCTGGTAAAACACTGCAAAGACTCCCCCCCCCCCCCCCCCCCCGAGATGCCAGTCCTAGAGTGCCACCTGAGGCCCCCACCTCAGGTGATCTATTGGTCAGGTCGCCCCTGCTTCTATTCTTACATGTTTGTACGCTGTTGAGAGAATTCTACATATGACACTGAATGTTTGGCACTACTTCTGCACCAAGGGCTAGATTCTATATATGGCGCCTGAAAATTCCGTACGGGAAAAAATTACGCCTAGGAGTATTCTCTAAAGTATGCCTAAATTTGTAGAATAAGCTTACATTTCCACGCAGGCTTTGCCTTGCAACCAAATTTGGTCTTGTCCATTTAGGTCACGTTTTACTTGGTGTAAATCCCGAAGTCCAAGTTAGGCGCAGATTGGGTGTATTCTATAATAATGTACATAGATTTTAGAAATGCCCATGCCCCGCCCATGGCCACACCCCTCTTTTCAACTATGCAACTTAGAATTTAGGCGCATCATGTTACAGAATACACTTAGTGAGTTGTGCCCGTAAATATCAATGCCAATTAGTTTGATAATTGCTTGTTAACATAACCAGTTAAGTAATGCGCATTGTTATATAATACGCTTCGGTTTCCGTGCAGATTTTTAGGCACCATTTATAGAATCTGGGGGCAAATGTTTTTGGCGCTGAAAAGTGTTCTGACGAATACAAGGTACTGAAACCGGGCACAAACGGCAGATCCGTGCGAAAACACCATTATTCTTATTGAACAGCACCTGTTTCCATGTGGATCACCAAAGGGCGGGGCAGGGGTGGTCCCTTTAAAATGTGCACGATATTATAGAATCATGTAGATCTGCACCCAACTTGCGTGCTAGGATTTACACCTTGTTTCAGTTGTTGTAACTCCTTGCGCCGAAAGTTCTCGTTGCTACGTGATATTCTGTAAAAGGCACTGATCCTGGAACTCCGGTTCTAGGATACCGTTCAGCACTGAATTTTGAGGGCCATTTACTGAATCCGGCCCTGTGAATCTGGATGTTTTATTTTCCAGCTAATTAGGGGTTCTTGGAAGGTTCGAAAAGCAGCGTCTATCAATGGTTTTAGGCCACAGGTACTACTGCTGGGTACAGTGGTGGCTCTACCATTAGGCTGACTGAGGTGGGGGCCTCAGGCGGCACTCTTTATGGAGCGGCATCTTTCCCCCCTTCCTTCCTCTACTCCCCTCCCCAGCCTACCTTCTTTTTTTAAAGTCGGCAGTGGTAGCGATCCCCGTACATTGACCTGCCGCTGGCACCAGCATCTCCTCTGTACTGTGGCCTGCCTCTCTGATGTAACTTCCTGTTTCCTTGGGAGGCAGGGCTGCAGTACAGAGGAGATGCCAGTGTCGGCGACAGAGCAGCGTATGGGGATGGGTGGGCTCTTGCTAGACTACCAGGGTTTGTTTTTGTGACTGGGGAAGTGGAGAGGAGGGGCCGGAGGAGCCACTAGACCACCAGGGAATTTTTTTTTTAACATTAGGGGAAGGGGGATTGGGTTGGGGGAGGGGGGCCCATTAGACCACAAGGGATCAAATATCAGGGAAGTGGAAGGGGGTCAGGTCGGAAATTAGTTGGAGGGGAGGGAGTGGAATTTTTAAGCTGGGGTTGGGGAGAGAGAAGGAGGGAGCCTGGAGCCGGTACACGAAGCAGTCAGGGCAGGGTGGTTTGGCTGGAGGGAGAGAAGAGGTGCTGGTAGGCATGCGACTCTCAACCAACCCTTTTACACTTCCCCAGATCTGATGAAAAGTTTCCTGTGCTAAATGTGCATGAGAAACTTTTTTTTTCTTTTATAAAGCATGGCTGGGAAATACTAAATGTGGGAGAAGATCCGCCAGAAAAGCGGAGAACTCAAACACCCCACGGTAAAGACAATGTTACAGAAAAAGTGGGAGATGCCAAATTTATCAATAAAATTGTTTATCATTCAACATCCTCCAGTTTCTGGCATCCTTGGTCGCTCTCCCACTTTTTCTGTAACATGGGAAATACTAAATGACCATATCTATATGCATGTAATACTTTTCAAACAAGTAAATACCTGTTCTGAAACTATTTGAGCATTGCTCGGCCAGTAAAACCCACAGTAAAACTGGTTGAAAGCCGAGCTACTGCTTTGTTCATCAGCCCTAAATGCTGCCCTGTGTTTCTCTGAGAAATCCTATTCAAGCCTACTTTTTTCCTAATATTTCATATGCTTGCTTTAAATCTTCATAAAAGTTCTTACTGGATTTTCTTAACAGAGGAGAGTTTTACTAAAACTGTACAATATTTTTTTTCTTTTTTTCAGTGCCTTTTATTGTAATATCCTTCCACTTTCCTTGATGTATATATAATATGTAAATTGCATTGGTTGTACCACAGAAAGATAGTATGTCAAATCCCTTACCTTTGCAAGGCCCTGCAAAACATTACATTTTTCATCACTTTTAACTGCAAATTCTTACAGAATATGTTTCACACACCTTTTTTTTTTTTTTGTGCTTTTCGGTCCTCTGCCAGTATTTCTCCTACTGGAGGACTGCTCTAGTGGTTAGAGCACCCGTCTTTATTTATTTATTGCATTTGTATCCCACATTTTCCCACCTCTTTGCGGGCTCAGTGTGGCTTACAATAAGATATGAATAATGGAAATACATTTGTTACAACTTGGTTATGGGTTACATTGTACAAGTTATGCGAGACCATCGAAGTATCGTTAGGAGTATAACAATGGGACATCAACATTGAAACATTGGAAAGAGACAGTGGGAAGCTTAAAGGGCAGTATTAAGACACAAAGACATATGGTGTACATATTTCTGTGAGTAAGTGTATGAGTGATGTGGAATTATGGGGGATGGGAGATCATAAGTGGATGTATGATGCATTGATGAACAGTGAGTGTGGACTCTATGTGTTTTGGCTCTTTCCGTAAATTGTTTCAAACAGATGGGTCTTCAATAATTTGCGGAAGGAAGCTTGCTCGTAAATCGTTCTTAAGTTGCGCGGCAGTGTATTCCAAAGCTGCGCGCTCATGTGAGAAAAGGTTGACGCGTGTAGCGTCTTGTATTTCACGCCCTTGCAATTAGGGAAGTGGAGACATCCAGAGGTGGCTCGTTCTGATCTTGGCCTACTCACTTAACCCTCCATTGCCTCAGGTACAAAATTAGATTGTGAGTCCTCCAGGGACAGGGAACTACCCAGTGTACCTAAATGTAACTCACCTTGAGCTATTACTGAAAAGGTGTGAGCAAAATATAAATAAATAAATATTAGACGAGAAAACTAAATCAATCCAATGTTCTTAGATGAGACTCGAACTTTTATCCCCTTGTTTACAATCTCGTGTTAGCAGCTGCCGGTAGGCTAATGCTTTGAATGGACTGTGTCAGCATTGCCGCGTGGCAGCCGCTAGCGTGACTTTGTAAATGGGGGGGGGGGGGGGGGGTGTTTTTTCAACAACTGAATACAAAAGTAAAATCAAGAGATTTTGTATGAAGATCCTTGAAATCAGTGTGGCAGAGCCTGTCCGAATTAATTGTCGCAGTTCCGCAGCCACTGGCAGGAGGGGCTGATAATTGGTTGAATGACCCCAGTGGGAAATAAATGGGAGGTGAACTTCTGAATCTTTAATTGCTAAAAAGGATGATGGATTTGGGTTGAAAAAGGAGAGAAGAGACTTGTGAGATTTGCCTTGCTGTGTTGAAGCCAAGATTAAGACTTTTCTGGGGGGGGGGGGGGGGGGGGACTGCCCAAAGTGCTCAGTGTCTGGATTGGACAAACAGGGTTAGAGGTTTGACTTGGCTGAGGTACGAACAAATCAGGTTTCAAGAACACTGACATTTAGCCTATTTATTTATTTATTTATTTATTACATTTGTACCCTGCGCTTTCCCACTCATGGCAGGCTCAATGCGGCTTACATGGGGCAATGGAGGGTTAAGTGACTTGCCCAGAGTCACAAGGAGCTGCCTGTGCCTGAAGTGGGAATCGAACTCAGTTCCTCAGGACCAAAGTCCACCACCCTAACCACTAGGCCACTCCTCCACTGTTGCTACTATTTGAGATTCTACATGGAATGTTGCTATTCCACTAGCAACGTTCCATGTAGAAGTTGGCCCTTGCAGATCACCAATGTGGCCGCGCAGGCTTCTGCTTCTGTGAGTCTGACGTCCTGCACAATCTGACGTCCTGCACGTATGTGCAGGACGTCAGACTCACAGAAACAGAAGCCTGCGCAGCCTTCTACATGGAATGCTGCTAGTGGAATAGCAACATTCCATGTAGAATCTCCAATAGTAGCAACATTCCATGTAGAATCTCCAACAGTAGCAACATTCCATGTAGAATCTCCAACAGTATCTATTTTATTTTTGTTACATTTGTACCCTGCGCTTTCCCACTCATGGCAGGCTCAATGCGGCTTACATGGGGCAATGGAGGGTTAAGTGACTTGCCCAGAGTCACAAGGAGCTGCCTGTGCCTGAAGTGGGAATTGAACTCAGTTCCTCAGTTCCCCAGGACCAAAGTCCACACCCTACCCACTAGGCCACTCCTCCACTAGCAATATTCCATGTAGAAGTCGGCCCTTGCAGATCACCAATGTGGCCGCGCAGGCTTCTGCTTCTGTGAGTCTGACGTCCTGCACGTATGTGCAGGACGTCAGATTCACAGAAACAGAAGCCTGCGCAGCCTTCTACATGGAATGCTGCTAGTGGAATAGCAACATTCCATGTAGAATCTCCAATAGTAGCAACATTCCATGTAGAATCTCCAATAGAAGCAACATTCCATGTAGAATCTCCAATAGTATCTATTTTATTTTTGTTACATTTGTACCCTGCGCTTTCCCACTCATGGCAGGCTCAATGCGGCTTACATGGGGCAATGGAGGGTTAAGTGACTTGCTCAGAGTCACAAGGAGCTGCCTGTGCCTGAAGTGGGAATCCAACTCAGTTCCTCAGTTCCCCAGGACCAAAGTCCACCACCCTAACCACTAGGCCACTCCTCCACTGTTGCTACTATTTGAGATTCTACATGGAATGTTGCTATTCCACTAGCAACATTCCATGTAGAAGTCGGCCCTTGCAGATCACCAATGTGGCTGCGCAGGCTTCTGTTTCTGTGAGTCTGACGTCCTGCACATTCCATGTAGAATCTCCAATAGTAGCAACAGAATCTCAATAGTAGCAACATTCCATGTAGAATCTCCAATAGTAGCAACATTCCATGTAGAATCTCCAATAGTATCTATTTTATTTTTGTTACATTTGTACCCCGCGCTTTCCCACTCGAGGCAGGTTCAATGCGGCTTACATAGTAATAGGGGTTACAAGGTATAGCAGAGAGAGTACAAGAATAATGATGGAGATATGCAGATAGGTGAGATGGGCAAGTAAGAAAGGGGTAGGAGAGGCAGGAGGGGGAAGGTTGAAATGAGCAAGGGATAAGGGGGTGGGAGTGACCGAAGGAGGAATAGTTTATTGCATTTGTATCCCACATTTGCCCACCCATTGGTAGATTCAGTGTGCCTTACATGTATCAATAGAGACGGTTACATGTTTCCGATTAGTTTGATGTAGAGCACTTAGTACAATAGATCAGCAATTGCTTAGTCTACATTTACAATATGTGTGGGGCGGAACGGGCTGAATTGGTGAAATTGAGGGTTGTGTCGTTGTCCGTTTGTGTGGGTACTCCGGGTGGTTTTCGGTGGTCTCGAAAATTAGGCAGACGCAGAAGGGAAGAACTTCCTGAAAAGGTTGGTCTTTAGGCTTTTTCGGAAGTTCAAGTAGTTGTTCGTGAGTTTCAGGTCTTTTGGCAATGAGTTCCAGAGTTGGGTGCCTATGAAGGAGAAGCTGGAAGCATATGATGATTTGTATTTCAGGCCCTTGCATTTGGGGTAGTGGAGGGTTAGATATGATCTCGCTGTTTTCATTGTGTTTCTTATTGATAGATCAATTAGTTCGGTCATGTAGCCTCGTTGAAGTCCGTAGATAATTCTGTGTACGATCGAGCATATCTTGAAGGCTATGCGCGCATTAATTGGTAGCCAGTGTAGACTTTGTAGGAGGGGTTTTGTGCCTTCGAATCGTATTTTTCCGTAGATAAGTCTTGCTGCTGTATTTTGTGCTGTCTGTAGTTTTCTCATGACTTGGTCTTTGCATCCCGCGTAGATTCCATTGCAGTAGGCGAGCACCATTGTTTGGATCATGCTGCGGAATGTGTCCCTGGGGAAATAAGGTTTTATGCGTTTGAGTTTCCACATTGTGTAGAACATTTTCTTTGTCGTGGGCCTTGGAGCATAAACAATAAAGGACCAAGCAGGAAGTATCTTACATTATATGTAAGCTGCTGTCAGTACAATGCGAAGTGAATGTAAACATACACGCATGGCAGTGAGCTTAGTCAAATCTTCATTCTTTTGTCTTCCTCAATTGGAATTTCCGTCCCCAGCCCCTCCCCCACATAGATTTTGATTATTAAACTCAGCAGTCTTGATCACCCCTGTAAAACTGCATAATGATGTCTTGGCCTTTTCTCCCTTACATAGATAATTTTGACTTCAGTTCCAGGATGTTACCTTTTACCTTTCATTTGTTCCGCATCGAGTTTCACGTTTGATATGAAAGGTGGCAATTATGAAGCGTCAGGTCCTGTCTGTGCTCAGCTTTCCACTTTGTTTTGTCCTCATTTCCAGCTCTTTGTCTATTGTTTTAATGTCATCACTGCAGTCTGGTCTCTTTACTGTTGCTTCTTATCTACAGTACTAAAGTATCCAGTTTGGCACTACAGCTTCTATGTACATGACCAGGAGGGGCATAATCGAACGGAACGCCCATCTCCATGGGCGTCTATGTCCGAGAACGGGTACGTGAAGGGGCAGGACAGACCGTACTTTTGAGAAAAATGGGCGTCCATCTTTTTTTTTGATAATACAGTTTGTGCCCGGCAAATGCATCAGATTTGTGCAGATTTGAGCTGGGCGGTATCGGTTTTCAGCGATAATGGAAACCGAAGGCGCCCAGCTCAAAAACAAACAAATCCAAGGCATTGGGCCGTGGGAGGGGCCAGGATTCGTAGTGCACTGGTCCCCCTCACATGCCAGGACACCAACCGGGCACCCAAGGGTCACTTGTAACAAGTAAAAAAAAAATTAAATACCTCCCAAGTCCATAGCTCCCATTCCTTGGGTGCTGAGCCCCTCAAATCCCCCCCCCAAGCCCACTGCCCACAACTCTACACCATTACCATAGCCCTTATGGCTGAAGGGGGGCACCTACATGTGGGTACAGTGGGTTTTGGGGGCGGTTTGGAGGGCTCCCATTTACCACCACAAGTGTAACAGGTAGTGGGGGGATGGGCCTGGGTCCACCTGGCTGACGTCCACTGCACCCACTAACAACTGCTCCAGGGACCTGCATACTGCTGACATGGAGCTGGGTATGGCATTTGAGGCTGGAAAAAAACGTTCTTAAGGTTTGTTTTTTTATGGTGGGAGGGGGTTAGTGACCACTGGGGGAGTATGGGGTGATCATCCCCGATTCCCTTCGGCGGTCATTTAGGGCACTTTTTTGGGACTTGTTCGTGAAAAAAAAAGGGTCCAAAAAAATTACCCAAATTCGTGCTAAAAACGCCTTTCTTTTTTCGATTATCGGCCGAAGGTGCCCATCTCTCCTCGGCCGATAAACACGCCCCAGTCCTGCCTTCACCATGCCTCCGACATGCCCCCGTCAACTTTGCCCGTTTCCGCGACAGATTGCAGTTGAAGACGCCCAAAATCGGCTTTCGATTATACCGATTTGGGCGCCCACGGGAGAAAGGCGCCCATCTCCCTATTTGGGTCGAAATATGGGTGTCTTTCTCTTTCAAAAATAAGGCTGCAGGTCTTCTCCCATCTTATAAAGTGACTTTCATGTGGGATCTTGTCTGTCCAGCTGCTCTTCACAGTTCTCCCATAGCACCTCTTTTCAAGTGTCTGTATTTCTTCATGATCTCTTTTTGCTACAATTCCATGTTTTATTTTAATTTTCTACCCCTCAGCTGATGCCTTCGCTAAGGAACCCCCTTTTTTCCCGTTTATTATGGTTGTGGTTTCCTAAGAAACTTCTTTCTGTCTCAAAAATCACTGTTAGTTTTTCAGGTTCTTCTTTTTTACTTCTGTTTAATGTTTTCTGTCTTCCATGATGCAAAACTCTATTGTTAGGAAGCCACTTGCCAAGCTGATTCGGTCAATGGACACTCGGTTCTACATCTATGCGGATGACGTGCAGCTACTCATACCCATTGAACCTGACTTACCCAAGGTCCTGAATAAGCTGACTACCTGGCTAACATCAATTCAAGAATTGGCTACAAACAACAAACTTTGCCTGAACCCACATAAAACCGAGCTTCTATGGGTCCCTAACACATGTGGGGACATACCTGACAAAAATTTCTTTTGGGAAATATGAACTCCCCCTCAAATCACAAGTCAGGAACCTTGGAATACAGCTCGATTCAACACTTACTCTGAACCCCCAAATCCAAGCAACCTTCAAGAGCAGCTTCTATGCTACCTCTCTCCTTACATTGAGAAGGCAAGCCTTGTCTCAGTTGTGCACGCCATGATAACATCAAGACTGGATTACTGTAATGCGCTGTACACTGGTCTGAATACAAAGGGTTTGCATTAGCTCCAGTTGATTCAGAATGTTGCATAGACTTCACTGGCTACCTGTACTATACAGAGCCAAATTTAAAACTCTATGTTTGACCTTCAAGGCCCTTAAATGAAATGGCCCAGAGCACTTGAAGAACAGGATTTCCCACTACACACCTTCAAGGTCACTAAGGTCCTCCCAAGGAGTTTCCCTAACCACACCCTCTCCAAAGGGCATGACATGATGTGAAACCTGCAAGCGAGCCTTCTCCAGAGTAGCCCCCACACTCTGGAATGCACTCCCTGAAAGGCTTTGCTTAACACAAGACTATCTGTACTTCAGGAAGCAGGTGAAAGCTTGGCTCTTCAACCAGGCCTTTAATGGAAGAAGTAAATGACACCGGATGCACATAATATAGCAGGACATGTTTATCAACTCCTACCCTAGCCAAGATAATATTCAAGCACCTTTCTGACCTCATTTGCAACTTTCTTGAAACTAGTCGCTTATTTTCTTACTGCTCTATCTTTGCTTACACCCTATGCTGTCTATTAAAATGTTTTATTGCGTATTGTGCTGACATTGTATGTAATATACTATGCCATACCTTGTACTGTTTGATAAATTGTCTACTGCTTATGTTTGACTTATTCTTGCTGTACACCGCCTTGAGTAAATTCCTTCAAAAAGATGGTAAATAAATCTTAATAAATAACTTAAAATAAATAAATGTCCATAATGTAGTATTACAGCCTGAGGAACTAGGCGTATCATGGATCACTCGGATTTTCCACTGCATCTTTCCCATGCCTGATCAGTTTATTCAAAATATTCATATCAATATCAAGGACCCTTGATATTGATATGAATATTCTGAATAAACTGGTTTTTGAGATTATCTCCCTATTGGTTTGCGCATTTGTCAGCCTCTACTTTTGCTGTTTTGCTTTGACTTTCCGTGGAGGCTCCTCCTTTCTTCTTGGATTTGATCATTAGATATGCCAACTTTGAAGGGTAATATTGTTACGGTGAAACTGGATTATTAAAAAGACAGATCCCTGAATTGAGAACCAGCTGATAACATTGCAGGAGTTGTTGTATAAGCTGGTTAGTTGGTTGAATTGTATCCTGCCATTTTAGACCAGTTGACCAATAGTTTCCACGGTAACATAGTAAATGATGGCATATTACTACTACTACTATTTAGCATTTCTATAGCGCTACAAGGCATACGCAGCGCTGCACAAACATAGAAGAAAGACAGTCCCTGCTCAAAGAGCTTACAATCTAATAGACAAAAAATAAATAAAGTAAGCAAATCAAATCAATTAATGTGAACGGGAAGGAAGAGAGGAGGGTAGGTGGAGGCGAGTGGTTACAAGTGGTTACGAGTCATAAGCAATGTTAAAGAGGTGGGCTTTCAGTCTAGATTTAAAGGTGGCCAAGGATGGGGCAAGACGTAGGGGCTCAGGAAGTTTATTCCAGGCGTAGGGTGCAGCGACACAGAAGGCGCGAAGTCTGGAGTTGGCAGTAGTGGAGAAGGGAACAGATAAGAAGGATTTATCCATGGAGCGGAGTGCACGGGAAGGGGTGTAGGGAAGGATGAGTGTGGAGAGATACTGGGGAGCAGCAGAGTGAATACATTTATAGGTTAGTAGAAGAAGTTTGAACAGGATGCGAAAACGGATAGGGAGCCAGTGAAGGGTCTTGAGGAGAGGGGTAGTATGAGTAAAGCGACCCTGGCGGAAGATGAGACGGGCAGCAGAGTTTTGAACCGACTGGAGAGGGGAGAGGTGACTAAGTGGGAGGCCAGCAAGAAGCAGATTGCAGTAGTCTAAACGAGAGGTGACAAGGGTGTGGATGAGGGTTTTGGTAGAGTGCTCGGAAAGAAAGGGGCAGATTTTACGGATGTTGTAAAGAAAGAAACGACAGGTCTTGGCGGTCTGCTGGATATGAGCAGAGAAGGAGAGAGAAGAGTCAAAGATGACCCCAAGGTTTCGAGCTGAGGAGACAGGGAGAATGAGAGAGCCATCAACAGAAATAGAAAACGGGGGGAGCGGGGAGGTGGGT
Source organism: Microcaecilia unicolor (assembly GCF_901765095.1). NCBI lineage: Eukaryota > Metazoa > Chordata > Amphibia > Gymnophiona > Siphonopidae > Microcaecilia > Microcaecilia unicolor. The sequence goes on along the minus strand of NW_021963043.1, from coordinate 47,070 downwards.
TTGGGGGGGAAAATGAGAAGCTCGGTTTTGGTCATATTTAATTTCAGGTGGCGTTGAGACATCCAGGCAGCAATGTCAGACAAGCACGCTGAAACTTTGGTTTGGATGCAAGGTGAGATATCAGGGGTAGAAAGGTAGATTTGGGAGTCATCAGCGTAGAGATGGTAGGAAAAGCCATGGGATGAGATTAATGAACCAAGGTCCACCAGTCTGCCCAGTTGAGATTTGCCTATGAGAATTCAGAGGTACAACTACCCAACGCTCGCCGTCCCTCTCCGCATCTCTTTTGCTTGACCTCTCAAGTTGTTAGCTGCCACTGCCCTCTGTTTAGAACCGGAACAACACATGGTGACATGTTTACTGTGGTCAGTTACAGGGCCAACAGGAACAGTTGATGTCTTTAGCAAGTGCCCTTGCAAATGTACAGATAACATAAGGAGGAATTTTTACAGCCAAGAGAAATTGTACTATTTCAGGCATTCATGGTATGTTGCGTGGACAGTCTTCATGTATTTATTTGGATTTTGCTCACACTTTTTTTTTTCAGTAGTAGCTCAAGATGAGTTACATTCAGGTACACTGGGTATTTCCCTGTCCCCAGAGAGCTCACAATCTAATTTTGTTCCTGAGGCAATGGAGGTTTAAGGGGTTCTTTTACTAAGACGCGTAAGAATCTACACGCGCCCAAAGTGTGACAAAATAGAGTTGCTGCACAGCTACCACGTGGCTCTTGCAGTAGTTTCATTTTTGGCGCGCATCCGATACGTCCGAAAAATATTTTTTTTATTTTCGGCCGCGCGCCAAGTGGCATTTGACATAAGTAGGTCATTACCGCTAGGTCAATGGCTGGTGGTAAGGTCTCGGACCCAAAATGGACGGGCGGCAATTTTCATTTTACCGCATGTCCATTTTCAGCAACAATAATAATAAAAAGGCCTTTTTTACAGGTGCATCGAAAAATGGATCGGCGTGCGCCCAAAACCTGCGCCTACACTACCGCAAGCCATTTTTCAGCGTGCCTTTGTAAAAGGACCCCTTAGTGTGCCCTAAATATTAGCGCGTGCTAAAATTGCTAGCGCGCCTTAGTAAAAGAGGCTCTAAGTGGTTTGCCCAACATCACAAGGAGCAGCAGTGGGATTTGAACTGGCCACCTCTGGATGACAAAACCAGTGCTCTAACCACTAGGCCACTCCTCCACTAGTAGCAACATTCCATGTAGACTCTTCAATATTTATTTATTTATTTATTAATATTTTGCTCACACCTTTTTCAGTAGTAGCTCAAGATGAGTTACATTCAGGTACTCTGGATGTTTCTCTGTCCCAGGAGGGTTCACAATCTAAGTTTGTACCTGAGGCAATGGAGGGTTAAGTGACTTGCCCAAGATCACAAGGAGCAGCAGTGGGATTTGAACCAGCCACCTCTGTGCTCTAACCACTAGGCCACTCCTCCACTAGCAACATTCCATCTAGAATCTCAAATAATAGCAACATTCCATGTAGAATCTTAAATAGTAGCAACATTCCATTTATTTATTTATTTAGATTTTGCTCACACCTTTTTCAGTAGTAGCTCAAGGTGAGTTACATTCAGGTACTCTGGATATTTCTCTGTCCCAGGAGGGCTCACAATCTAAGTTTGTACCTGAGGCAATGGAGGGTTAAGTGACTTGCCCAAGATCACAAGGAGCAGCAGTGGGATTTGAACTGGCCACCTCTGGATGACAAAACCAGTGCTCTAACCACTAGGCCACTCCTCCACTAGTAGCAACATTCCATGTAGACTCTTCAATATTTATTTATTTATTTAGATTTTGCTCACACCTTTTTCAGTAGTAGCTCAAGGTGAGTTACATTCAGGTACTCTGGATATTTCTCTGTCCCAGGAGGGCTCACAATCTAAGAAGCAGCAGTGGGATTTGAACTGGCCACCTCTGGATTGCAAGACCTGTGCTCTAACCACTAGGCCACTCCTCCACTAGCAACATTCCATCTACAATCTCAAATAGTAGCAACATTCCAGAATCTCAAAAAGTGGCAACATTCCGTGTAGAACCTTCAATAGTAGCAACATTCCATATATTTATTTATTTGGATTTTGCTCACACCTTTTTCAGTAGTAGCTCAAGATGAGTTACATTCAGGTACTCTGGATATTTCTCTGTCCCAGGAGGGCTCACAATCTAAGTTTGTACCTGAGGCAATGGAGGGTTAAGTGACTTGCCCAAGATCACAAGGAGCAGCAGTGGGATTTGAACCAGCTACCTCTGGATTGCAAAACCAGTGCTCTAACCATTAGGCCACTGCACTATTTTCGTTCACTTGCACCATACACTCATACAAAGAAAGCTTTGTTTTTTGAACAACACCGATAGCATCTGAAGAGGAGATTAGGGAAAATATTTCATAAGTCTCAGAAGAACACTCAGTTCCCCTTATCTCTCCTGCTTTTCCGCCTCACTGAGGGTAGCTCTGCCAAAAGCCACCTTCAAATGTAACCATTGTTTAATTTGATTCAAACAATGTGTGGTCTTATTACTGGGTGATTTAGAGAGACATAAGTGATCACAATTGCTTGCTGTGCATAGCTTTGGCATTGCTTTTGGAATACGTTTCTCGTGCCAAAAAAAAAAAAATCTTACATTTTCTGCGTGTCTTCAAAGTAAAAAACGCTAAGGCAACATAGCCCTTCCAGGTAGGAGGTCAAGTGCCCCTTATGTACAGATTGCATGGAGTTATGCGGAAGTCTGATTGTGAAAACGATCTACTGGGTGGGTGTTTGTAAAGGTTTTGTAATCCGCTTAGAACTAGCTTGGTCCACAGAATATAAATGTTTGAAATAAATTACTTTAACGTGCCCTGGAGATTTTTGTAATATAGATGTTCACTTTGACAAAATGTATTTTACTGGTGTTTTATCAGCATTCCCTTCTCCTGCATCTTTTTTTGTCCAGTCTGCCTGATTGGTTTATGAGCCTTGACTAGACAGGGAGGTGGATGCTTTGGTCTTGTTGGTTTCCTTGCAATTTCTGAAGATTTTGGGAACGTGAATTCTCAATACCAAGCTGCCGTGTCAAAGGTTTCTCCATCTAGTTGTGCCTGTAGCAGTCTTGTTAACTTGCATCCATTGCGATAATTCACTCTTGGGGTTAAGAACTTTTCTGAATATCAGCAGACCATTCTGTGGAAGTTCGGTGGTGGAAAAATGGTGTGGAGCTAAGATGGAGCAATTCATAGGCAGAAATGGGCAAAGTCGGTTCATAAGAAACTTAAGTATAGCCTAACGGGTTACTTTAAGCTCATGCCAGCTATTTTAGAATTGACGTAAGTATTATCCAAAGCTCCTTTTATTTATTTATTTATTTATTGCATTTGTACCCCACATTTTCCCACCTATTTGCAGACTCAATGTGGCTTACATAGTACCGTCAAAGGCGTTTGCCCAGTCGGTGGATAACAAATACAAAGTTGTATAGTGATCGTATGAGGTATAAGTGGAGGGTCGGAATGGATGAAGATTGCGTGTTGTCCTGTTCAATCATAGTCATGCTATGTTGCTGGGTGAAGAGGTTTACATGGGGTCGTTGGGGTAGGCCTTTTTGAAGAGGTTGGTTTTTAGTGATTTCCTGAAGTTCAAGTGGTCGTGGATTGCTTTCATAGCTTTTGGGATCCCATTCCATAGTTATGCGCTTATGTAGGAGAAGCCGGCTGCGTAAGTTGTTTTGTATTTCAGTCCTTTGCAATTTGGGTAGTGTAGGTTTAGGAAGGATCTTGATGATCTGACTTTGTTTGTTATTGGTAAGTCTATGAGGTCTGTCATGTATTCTGTGACTACGCCGTATATGATTTTGTGGACTTAGGTGCAGATTTTGAAGATGATCCGTTCTTTGATTAGGAGCCAATTCAACTTTTCTCGGAGGGGTTTGGCACTTTCGAAGCGTGTTTTGCTGAATATCAGCCTGGCTGCTGTATTTTGGGCGGTCTGGAGTTTTTTATGAGTTGTTCTTTGTAGCCCGCTTAGATTCCGTTGCAATAATCTGCATGGCTTAGGACCATTGATTGTATTAGGTATCGAAAAAGTTGCTCTTGGGAAGAAAGGTTTTAATCGTTTGAGCTTCCACATTGAATAGAACATTTTCTTTGTTACAGAGTTTACTTGGCTCTCGAGGGTAAGGTTGCGATCGAGTGTGATGTCGAGTATTTTCAAACTGACCGAGGTAGGGAGGGTATGACATGGAGTATTTATGGTTGTGGGTTTGTATTCGTTATATGGAGAGGAGAGGATGAGGCAATGTGTTTTTTCGGTGTTCAGTTTCAGTTGGAATGAGTTTGCCCAGGAGTCCATGATGTTCAGACTATCGTTGATTTTGTTGGTTATTTCTGTGAGATCATGTCTGAAGGGGATGTATATTGTAACATCATCTGCGTAAATGAATGGGTTAAGGCCTCGGTTGGATAAGGACTATGCCAGTGGAATCATCATCATGTTGAAGAGTATTGGTGATAATGGTGATGAAGAATCTTAAGACGTATTAGAAAATTTTTTGAATTCAATGAATTTAGACTACTTGTTCAATCTTTATTGTTATCTAAATTGGATTATTGTAATCTTTTATATTTGGGGGCATCTAAACAAACTCTACAAAAGTTACAATCGATCCAAAATATGGTGGTGTGATTGATGGTTTTTTTTTTCTTTACAGAAACATGATTGAATCACTAAGGGGCCCTTTTGCTAAGTTGTGGTAAAAAGTGGCTTGTGCTAATTTTGACGCATGAAATTGGTGTGCGCTGGGCCATTTTTTTACCGTGGTGGGTAAAAAGGCCTTTTTTTAATGGGGCAGTAAATGGCCGTGCGCTAATATTAAAAGTAGCGTGCAGCTATTTACTGCCCGAGCCCTTACCACCGCCCATTTACCTGCGGTAATCAGTCAGTGCGCGGCAATGTGGCCACGCTGCCGATTACCACCGGGAACACCCCCTGTGGTAGAAAATAGAAAATTATTTTCTACTGTGGGAAACAGCACACGCCAACTTCTGAATTACTGCCGGGTTTCTGCTTTACCCTAACGGTAGTGTTGATTTGGCGCTCGCTAACTGCGTGTTAGCTCTACCTCGGCTTAGTAAAAGGGTCCCTAAATGCTATGAAAAACTTCACTGGTGACCCATTGAGGCCAGAATTATGTATACATTTTCCTGCGTGGTGTTCAGGGTCTTAAATGGTGACTGTCCAGAGTATCTATTGCCTCACTTAGAATTTACTATTCCCAATAGGAGTAGAAGATTGAATTATAATTCACAGTTTTCTTCTCTGTCACCTAAGGGTATAAAAAGAATCAATCTATTTGAAAATTGATGGTGTCTCAAGCACCAAAGATATGGGAAAAGTTAATGCCATGTTCTGACAATGACTAACTATCCTCTATGTAGGAAAAATCTTAAAACTCTTCTTTTTAAAAGATTTGTTTAACTGTAGCTGTTTTATGAAACTAGCTGATAACTCTGTAATTCCTGAGGGTTTGTCTTGGCTTCTTTAGTTTGTAAACCACTTAGAACTAGGTCCTCTCAAGGATCATCACTATCTGTACCCTCATCAAAAGAAATTGTACGATGTGATATCATCCATGTCCAGCATTTCTTCTCGCTCCCTTCCCTCTCCTCCATCCATGTCCAGCAACTCTCCTCTCCTCTCCCCTGCCCTCCCTCCATCCATCCATATCCAGCGATTCTCTTCTCTCCCCTGCCCCCCCTCCAGCCATCCATACCCAGAGATTCTCTTCTCTCCCCTGCCCCCCCTCTAGCCATCCATACCCAGAGATTCTCTTCTCTCCCCTGCCCCACCTCCAGCCATCCATACCCAGCGATTCTCTTCTCTCCCCTGCCCCCCCTCCAGCCATCCATACCCAGAGATTCTCTTCTCTCCCCTGCCCCCCTCTAGCCATCCATACCCAGAGATTCTCTTCTCTCCCCTGCCCCACCTCCAGCCATCCATACCCAGCGATTCTCTTCTCTCCCCTGCCCCCCCTCCAGCCATCCATACCCAGCGATTCTCTTCTCTCCCCCGCCTCCCCTCCAACCATCCATGTCCAGCGATTCTCCTTTGCCCCCATCCTCCCCTTTCATTCATATCCACCTACCCGCCCTCTTCTCCCCCCAACATCCCCCTTTTTCTTCCTGCCACAGTTGGTTTAAATCTTTGTTATTACCTCCGTCGAAGTGGCCGCATCATTGAAAGCCCTGCCCGTCTCTAGCCTTCCCTTCGTGAGTTCATTCCCTCAGTCCCGCCTTCTGACATCATTTCCTCTTTCCACCCCGCCCCCTACATCATCGACCCCGCTCCCGATGTCATTAACTCTGCCTCCTGCGGGTCGAAAAGGGGTCAAAAACCCACAACCGGACGAAGAATAAAAACCGCCCAACAAAAATCAAAGCCGCCCAAAAAACCGCAACCCGCAGCGGGTCGCGGAAAACCGCCCATCTGGCAACTTTGGCCGGAAGCCCTCCCTCTGTTGCTTCCACTTCCTCTGATAGAACTTCCTGTTTCCTTTCGGCGGGATGCTACAGAGGGAGGACTCCCATCTCGAGAGAAGCAGCATTTGTCTAGTGCTGTAGACAGTAAAGGCAAGCAGGGAGAGTTGGGGAGAGTCAGGTTGCCTGAGTGCAGGGGGAGAGGAGAGGCAGAGAAATGAGAGACTGTGGGGTGGGTGGTGGGGGTGAAGGAGAGTGCAAGATGCCAGAGTGCAGGCAAAGGGGAGGGGAGATGCGACAAGGCCAGGCAAAGATGCCAGGATATGAAATAAAGGATGGGATAAACAAAACAAGGGAGATGGGGCCTATGGAGGGGAGGAAATGGGAGACTGAAGGGAAGGGAGAAGGGAAGAGATGGTGCCCGGGGGGGGGGGGGGAGGGGGGGGAAATAGCCATAGAGGGGAGGAGAGAGGACAGGGGAAGGGAAGAGAGAGGACAGGGGAAGGGAAGAGCAACATTAGCACATGGCCATTAATGGGGGGGGGGGGGGGGGGGAAAGAAAATCAAGGTTGTTATGGCCATGGTAAAAATGGTCTTAGCGTGCTGGAAAGACCCGTGTAAGGGCACGCTAAAGTCTATTTTTACTGCAGCTTAGTAAAAGGACCTCTAAGAAAATGCTAAAACCAGAAGACTACTCCGCTCCATGTAAGAGCACCACTAACACTTCTTTCATGTCCTCCCGATTTTTACTCATCTTCAAAGTCTTTACCACTGCTTTTGACTCCTAACCACTACTCACTTGCCCTGTCCTTTTACCTCGCCTATTTATTCCCCTACCCTTAATTGTTCTGTCTGTTTACCTGTCTTATCTAGATTGTAAGCTCTTTGAGCAGGGACTGTCTTTTTGTGTATGGTGTACAGCACTGCGTATGCCTTGTAGCGCTATAGAAGTGATAAGCAGTGGTAGTAATGTAGAAGCCTGCCCTTGCAGATCAGCAACGTGGCCGCGCAGGCTTCTGTTTCTGTGAGTCTGACGTCCTGCACGTACGTGCAGGATGTCAGACTCACAGAAACCGAAGCCTGCGCAGCCGCGTTGCTGATCTGCAAGGGCAGGCTTCTACATGTAATGTTGGTAGTGGAGGAGTAGCCTAGTGGTTAGTGCAGTGGAACATGGAATGTTGTTACTATTTGAGATTCTGGAATGTTGCTATTACTTGAGATTCTACATGGAATGTTGCTACTATTAGAGATTCTGTTGCTACTATTTGAGATTCTACATGGAATGTTGCTATTCCACTAGCAAACAAAAAAGAAGCAAAAAACTGGGCCTTCAGGATTGAGAAAAAATGCAGTCCTTTAATATCATAAATACCCGACACGGGCCGTGTTTCGGCGTACAAACGCCTGCATCAGGGGTCAATAAACTCCTATCGGTCAGCTTGCAAACTGAAGCACAAAAGGTAAGTAAACCGATCGGGGTAAGAATCTGCAGCCAGCGACCAGGGACTCACTGGGACGACTGGGGACTCAGCTGAAGGGCAAGAAGCTCTCTGGACTCCAAGGTTTGGAAGCAGGCTTCAATGAAACAGAGCTCTCAGGAGAATAATCCCTGATTGAGGTCAGGCCTGCATGAAGCTCTGCTAGTTTCATCTGCTGTTTCATTGTCAGGTCGTGCCCTGAAGCATTGCAGCAGATTTCTCCTGAGAGCTCTGCATTTTTTCTCAATCCTGAAGGCCCAGTTTTTTGCTTCTTTTTTGTTTGCTTTGTTGTACTTGTATGCTGTTTTCCCTCTCTTTTGTGACTGTGCTATTCCACTAGCAACATTCCATATTTAGATTGTGAGCTCTTTGAGCAGGGACTGTCTTTTTTGTGTATGGTGTACAGCGCGCTGCGTATGCCTTGTAGCGCTATAGAAATGATAAATAGTAGTAGTAAGAGAAGAGAAGAGAAAAGAAAGAAGATTGTGCCTATACAGGGAGAGGAGAGGAAAGGAAAAATGAGATGGTGCCCATAGCGGGGAGGGGAGAAGAGAGGAGAAGAGATGGTTCCCCTGGAGGGGGAGGGGAAGGACCAACAAAGTGGTTACAGCTTTGCATATTTCTTTATTTGTTGCATTGTATCCCACATTTTCCCACCTATTTGCAGGCTCAATGTGGCTAACAATTTTCCGTCATGACTTATGCCATTTCAGAGTACAGATACAATTGGTAATATATATAGAAACATGGATGATATAATGAACAATCAGGTAAAAAAGGGGAGAACATGCAATTGGTATCACTAGAAGACTAATAAACGGTGAAAACGAGGTTAAACAATGTTCATAAACTTGCAGTTTCTGCCTTTCTTTTTACTTAATTTTTCAATGTTTTTGTTTTGGTCACACAGATACACCGTTTGCATCGTTTTCGTTTGCTGATGATGATTCTGGAACGGCAACGCTCAGAAACCGACCTAGGGTCCGACCCTTCCTACCGTTCTCCTCTAGTGTAAGTAGAAACCCTCTGCTCTCCTGGCCGCTAGTTCCTGGACAACCCATTATCTTCAGAGAGAAAGTGGATAATTACCCCACTACAGGAACACGTCAAGACTGGGACCTAAACCTACCTGGATTTGGAAGCGGGCGTCTTCCCTAAACCAGTTTGAATAGTAGGGTTTTAGAGCAAAGAGTTTACATCCTAATGCTTGAATAAAATTCTCTGATCTGCTACAGAGGGTTAGAAATAGTAATATTTTAGCTTTCCCTGGACATTATGTTTAAAACATAGAGTAATGTGCTCAAAATTCTGTGCAGTCTCTCAATCAGTGCCACAACTCATCTATTACCTAGAATGGATTGGAGGAGGGAGGCTTGTGTCGCACACTTCTTGCGATTAAGGTGGCCAGCTGGCATCATTTTGATTGGAATTTACCCCGCTATATATGGAAACTTGAAATTGGAGCTATAATGTCCATATGATTGCTGCTTAGATTTGTAGATACAAATCAATAACAACTAGAGAAATCCCAAGTGAGAGACAAAAGCAAATCAATCAACGGAAAGTCAACCCCAACAATGTGAAAATCTGGCGACACTAACCAGACAGTAGTAGAGCACTCTCAACTAATTGACAAAAACAGTCATATGAATTTAAATAATTTGTTGAATAAATTTTAAAGAAGTGAAGAGGAGAGTTCAGTATAGGCTGTAATACAGCCGAGCAAAACTTCAGTAAGTCAAACTGCCACATGAGCGCTCACATGAAAAGCTCTAGACATCATGGGACACTCCCCAAACAACACCCCAAATTTTCAATTAAGTGAAGTGCAAAGTGAAGTCACTACCAAATGGAACTAACTTCCACAAAGCTTTGAAAACCTATCTCTTTAATAAAGCTTACCACGAGAACCAATAATGACTAGAACTCAACCCCTACACTTCTTTATCCAGATCGTCTCACTGTATAGCTACACAACCTAATCATCTTATCTTCGTTTATCCTTTGTAACATCAATTGTATTTCTTCTCTGTTACGGTGATGCCATAACAGATCTCTGTAAGCCACATTGAGCCTGCAAATAGGTGGGAAAATGTGGAATACAAGTGCAATAAATAATAAAGAGTCCTACTAATGTCTAGTGTCGCCAGAGTTCACCTTGAGGAGGACCAAAACAAACTCCTGTAAGATGAGTGAAGGGAAATTCTGTTACTTCATTAACTCAAGTCCACACTGGGAAATGGAGAAACAAACAGGAACGGACTTATCTGGATCCTTTCGTCGGTCATACACTGTAACTTCCCAAACGTCCAACAGAAATTTCCGTTTCAAGAGTCTTCCTCAAGGACGCCAGTGGTAATATTCTGATAAATCCTCCAAATTTATTCAACAAATTATTTAAATTCATCTGACTGTTTTTGTCAGTTAGTTGGGAGTGTTCTACTACTGTCTGGTTAGTGTCGCCAGATTTTCACATTGTTGGGATCGACTTTCCGTTGATTGATTTCTAGATAGGCAGAATATAAGAATTTTATAAATAAATATGGGGGAAAGAGTAAAAGCAGGACTGGATCAACTTATCCTGAAGAAAATATTACCAGTTGGCAATCCCAACCCTTAGGTAATGGAGCAGGCATCCAGAATCCCCTTGAGAGCACATCGGTAGCTTGTAACGTTCAGCAAACTGCTTTTGAAAACAGTGGTGCGTTCTTTGCAGCTTCTGAACCAAATGGTGTGACACTGTGACTGCACAGGATACACACATGGAGGGGTGTAAAAATCTCAATTGATGGTAGCAGGGTCGATGGGGTTGGGAGTGCCGATGGGTAAGTCAAACAGGAATCAACTGTACATCAGTACAGCCCCAATTCCCCACACTCTTATTTCTAAGGGAATTGCAAAACGAGTGACCAGTGCTGAACACAAGGAGTGGGATCTCTTATTCCCAAGAAATAAACTTTTCGTGACTGAGCTGCTAAACACGGGCTTCTGTGCCTTTCCTGATTTACACAGTAACGTAGTAGATGACGGCAGATAAATACCCAACAAGATAAACTCATATTATAAGGCAGTGATACCCACGATGAATATTCATGAGATAGATTTGCATGCAGTGAAGGCAGTGCATGCAAATCTCTCTCATGAATATTCATTGTGGATATCCTGAAAACCCAATTGGCAGGGGTGCCTCCAGGACCAGGTTTGGGAACCACTAGCATAAGGTATAATGTGATACTATATATGTGTACTTGACCTTGATTTGTCCTTGCCATTTTCAGGGCATAGACCATAGAAGTCTGCCTGGCACTGGCCTTGTTCTTGTTCTGTAGGACAGCTGCATTCATTTCAGCTGCAATAGGGAAAAGGAAGCAAGTTCGAGGGTTCCAACTCGGTGACCTAATGTGATGTCACAGAAAATCACTGCATCCTTGCAGACAAGGATTTTTGATGTGTTGGTGGTTTTTTTTTGTTAAAATCCCAGGATTTCATATGACCAGCAGGGTCGGTGCTTCTAAGCAGTCACCCAGAGTGCCACGAATTTAGAAGTGACAATGGCGTGGAGGAGTAGCCTAGTAGTTAGAGCACCGGTCTTGACATCCAGAGGTGGCCGGTTCAATTCCCACTGCTGCTTCTTGTGATCTTGGGCAAGTCACTTAACCCTCCATTGCCTCAGGTACAAACTTAGATTATGAGGCCTCCTGGGACAGAGAAATATCCAGAGTACCTGAATGTAACTCACCTTGAGCTACTACTGAAAAAGGTGCAAGCAAAAAATAAATAAATATATGGAATGCTGCTACTATTGAAGATTCTACATGGAATGTTGCCACTTTTTGAGATTCTGGAATGTTGCCACTTTTTGAGATTCTAGATGGAATGTTGCTAGTGGAGGAGTGGCCTAGTGGTTAGAGCACTAGTCTTGTAATCCAGAGGTGGCCAGTTCAAATCCTACTGCTGCTCCTTGTGATCTTGGGCAAGTCACTTAACCCTCCATTGCCTCAGGTACAAACTTAGATTGTGAGCCCTCCTGGGACAGAGAAATATCCAGAGTACCTGAATGGAACTCACCTCGAGCTACTACTGAAAAGGCGTGAGGAAACTCCAAATAAGTAATTTCTAGCCCCTTCCAGAAGCCCTACCCTGGCACTGTTTACTTTTCTGTGCAAAGTCAGTCTGATAATATGAGCTTTGAGACCCATAACTTCATGATTCATACTGCGGGACTAGCCTTCTGCCAGGGGCTGAGTCACTGGGGGAAGTTTTAGGTTAGGGTTTCAAAGGTATGTAGGTTTCAAAAGAGGGGCTGGAGTTAGACAAGGGGGTATGCGGAGGGATGCAAGGTTTGCCGAGGGCACCAAATATTCTTGCACTGGCCTTGATGACCATAAGGAAACCCAATCCTTCCCCTCCCCCAACACACACCCCATCTTTCCAAACAACCTGCAGTTTTGCTACTAGACCCTATCACTTATTTCACTTGGTCTTCTTTCAGAATAACCAGGAGACACATGGACTGGCTATTCCGACTCCCTCAGTGCCTATGAGCTTCGCTGATAATATTTCTCTAGGTAAGCAGTTTGATATATATATATATTTTTTTTTTTTAACTTTATTAATTTTAAAACAACATAGTATTTATGAAAACATACAGCAAAATATAATATGGAATAGAATAAAATTTTAAAAAGTCAGTGGGCTGATATGAGTAAAACAGAACAGTATATGCAACATACTTTAAAGAATTAATTCCTTTTCACAAGATACATGGGCGTCTAGCAGCGTCCATGCTTTGTGGAAAGATGAGAAGTGACCCAATCTCATCATGGCAGCCAGTTCCTCATATCGCCTATAGGAACACAGCAGATTCCACCATTCATGAAAGGAAACAAGCTGATTAGTTTTCCAATTCAATGCAATCAGATGAAGAGCGAGAGAAATCATTAAGTTAAACAGTTGGGCATATTTTTGAGGAATGGACAAGCCAGCAGTCGAAGCCTTAAGGATTAATATTTTAAAAGACAAGAGAGTCTTGGATTGTAAATATTTTCTGGGTAGTGTCCCAAACCGCACTCCAGTACGACTGAAGGTTACAACAAGAGAGAAGCAAATGTTCTAGGGTACCCACTCCAGACTGACAAGACCAACATAGATTTGAAACACTCGGGTATACTTTAGCAAGCTTTACAGGCGTCCAGTAGGATTTATGAACAATGTAATAGGTAGACTGTAGGAGGGCAGCTGAAATAGAGGAACGCATAGTTTTTGTCCAAAAGAGATCCCACTCCTTACTGGACAGCGAGACATTTAATTCATTTTCCCAAGCGGATATTTTTCAACCTAGAGTTAATCACCTCTGCTTTATAAACAAATGCAAAATAATCAATGGTCATATGAATGTTTGTTTAAATGATGATGATTAGGTCGAGGAAAAAGATCCCTCAGTCCTTAAGAACAGCTGCAACCTGCCACAGTTAGACATTTAGCCCCCGGATCCTATATATGGCGACTAAACTTGCATGCACGATTTGGCAGTGCGGCCAAATTATGCACACAACGTAACTGTTTAACTAGCCAATCAGCGCCAATAATTTGCACTAATTAGAGTTTACACGTGCAATTTTCTAAGGACCCTGTCATGAAATGCCTAGCCACTCACCTGGGGTTACCCCACGGCCCTCAGCACAGCACAGGTCTGCCTGCACATGCTGCATGTGCTGTACACTAGCATCCTCCTCCCACCGACTCTGGCGAGTCTCCCACTCTCAAATTATCCCCAGTGATTTCTAGGTTCCTGGCGCCGACGTCAGAGTCACAGAAACAGAAGCCTGTGTGGCCGCATTGGTGATCTGCAAGGGCAGGCTTCTACATGGAATGTTGCTAGTGAAGGAGTAGCCTAGTGGTTAGTGCAGCGGACTCTGATTCTGGGGAACTGGGTTCGATTCCCACTGCAGCCCCTTGTGACTCTGGGCAAGTCACTTAACTCTCCATTGGCCCTGGTACAAAATAGGTACCTGAATATACTATGTAAATCACTTTCAATGTAGTTGCAAAAACCACAGAAAGGCAGTATATCAAGTCCCATTTCCCATTCCCATATATAGAATTTGGTCTTAAGTGTCTTTCTTCCCTATAATGCCTGCTCATCTTGGGGAGATGAAAGAAAAATAAAACCCCAAAACATACTTGGCTCTCTACTGTGTTCACATGTCTGTTAAGCTCCATAAATCACATAGGGGTTCTAAGGTACGCTAACGGATTTATTAATGTGTGCTAATGAATTAGTGTGCGTTAATTGCCATGCAGTCCATAGGTATGTAATGAGATGCACGGCATTTAGCACGCACTAATTGTTACTGGGCGCTAAATCAGTTTGCGTTTCTTAAAGGACCCCATAGTTCATTAACTGCACCCTGATCTGTATAAAATAGGCTTGCTTTTCTGAAGCAAGCTGTGAAAACTGTACGGGTGTTTATAGCTACTCCACTCCGCACGCTGTTTTAGATTCTTTAATTTGTAATTTTTCACTTTGCGTTTTGTAGGACCGCATTTTGATTACAATTTAATCGTGATTAATCGTGCGATTAAAGGTATGTTGTTTATTTTTTTTTTTCAAATCCAAGAAGACAGGAGGAGCCTCCACGGAAAGTCAAAGCAAAACAGCAAAAGTAGAGGCTGACAAATGCGCAAACCAATAGGGAGATGATATCAAAAACCAGTTTATTCAGAATATTCATATCAAGGACCCGACACGGTCCGTGTTTCGGCGCCAAAGCATGGTATTTGCTGATCGGTTGGCTGTTCTTTTGTTCTCTCTGTGGATTAACTTGCATACATAAAGGAATTAATCAAGCCAATCAGCTTCTTCTCAGAGAAAGTTGATTGTGACCCCTGAGGCAGGCGTTTTGGCGCCGAAACACGGACCGTGTCGGGTCCTTGATATGAATATTCTGAATAAACTGTTTTTTGATATTATCTCCCTATTGGTTTGCGCATTTGTCAGCCTCTACTTTTGCTGTTTTGCGTTTATTTTTTTTAATAGCTCTATCAATCACAATGACAAATTTTAATCACAACGGAGCCCTAAAAAATACAAATTTGAAAAATTACAAGTTTAAAAAAATCTAAAACAGCATGCAGACTAGCTAAACACAGCTGCACAGTTTTCACAGCATACTTCAGGAAAGCAAGTCTAGAATTTTTTTATTTCTTTCTTTTTATTACTTTTTAGGGCTGCATTTCGATTAAAAGTTCTAATCACGATTAATTGTGAAATTAAAGGTGTGCTGTTTTTTTCCCCCCACTGCAGCTACTTGTGACTCTGGACCATGGAGGGTTAAGTGACTTGCCTAGAGTCATAAGGAGTTGCAGTGTTTGGGGGGGGGGGAGGGGAACAATACCTTTAATTGCACAATTAATCGTGATTACATTTTTAATTGAAATGCAGCCCTATTGCCACAGTATAAAAATCACGTATTGAGCTCTGGTAAGGGATTTTTTTTTAAGTGAGTAGTTTTGGCCAATAAAAATAGAATACGTTTGTTTTTCTAAGAATATGTATTTATAAAATATTAAAAAAAAAATAATAACTGTTGGGCAGACTGGATGGACCATTCAGGTCTTTATCTGCTGTCACTTAGTATATTACTATGTTAATATGTAAATTGAGGGGTCTTTTTACTAAGGTGTATTAATAGATAGATAAGACACCCATTATATTCCAACAAGTCGTTGAGCCCATTAAAACGGGCAAGAAAGCGGTCGGAGCAACGCCGGGTGCAGCCGAGCCCCCGTCCAGGAAAGCCGTGCTCTTCTGCGCATGTGTGGCATGTCAGTCACTCTTCATTTACCGTATTTTTCGGACTATAAGACGCACCGGACCATAAGACGCACCTAGGTTTTAGAGGAGGGAAATAGGAAAAAAAAAAATTTTCCTTTTTCCCTCCTCTAAAACCTAGGTGCTCCGGTGCGTCTTGTCCGAGTTCGGGATCGCCCTCCCCCCGGCCCTGTCACCATTTCTCCCTACTCACGTCACGCGATCTTCCCTGGTGGTCTAGTGACGTTGGGGCAGGAAAGAGCCCCCTCTTTCCTGCCCAGCGAGCTGCTCTCCGTCCTCCTGTATGCTGCCTGACGGTCTCGGCGAGATTCAAAATGGCCGCCAAGAATTGAAGTCTCGGCGGCCATTTTGAATCTCGCCGAGACCGTCAGGCTGCATATAGGAGGACGGAGAGCAGCGCGCTGGGCAGGAAAGAGGGGGCTCTTTCCTGCCCCGACGTCACTAGACCACCAGGGAAGATCGCGTGACGTGAGTAGGGAGAAGTGGTGACAGGGCCGGGGGGAGGGCGGGCGGGCGATCCCGAACTCTGGGGGAGGGCGGGGGGGGAGGGAAATCGCTACCTTCGGACTATAAGACGCACCCCCCATTTTCCTCCCAAATTTGGGGGGGGGGAAAAAGTGCGTCTTATAGTCCGAAAAATACGGTATATAGTAGGATGGGTGTCTTATCTAGCGCGTGTTAAATCTGTTAGTGCACCTTAATAAAAGGGCCCCTAAAAAAAGAAGGTGCAAAATGGTGACTGGGTCTAAGAAGTCTGAAAATCGAGGTGGTGCAGAAGACGGGGTCAAGCCAAGTTTGATTTATTACATTATTAAACAGAATGAAAAGGAAAACCCAGACGTTTCCACAGTATGCAGCTGAAATGAGCACCACTACACCACTAAATAGATATGAATCATTCACAGATGGTCATTGGTTAATTCAAGCAAATTAGGCCCAGTCCTGTAAAATATACATGTCAGAATAAGATTGTGAATAATTTAAGAGCATCAATATTGGCTAATTTCGTTAAAAAAGTAATGATAGCTTTGGGGGCGGGAATAAACAGGTCTCTTTTGTCTGCAGATACAAGATGTTAGAACCCTTTTGACAAAAGGGTTCAATTTATGCCTGTTTGATCTCCTACAAATCTCATTGAATGGTTTTCCATAGGATTTCAATATGTGTTTGCTTCTTTAGGGAATGGGCCAAAACCGAATGGAAATTATAGACTGTACAGTTCTGCTGGAGATCTGCGACAGATTAGTTATGGTGACGATTTTCTGGAAGATGACATCCCTCCACCGCCATCAGTACCACCACCACCACCGCCATCAGTACCACCACCGCCACCACCATCAGTGGCACCACCACCTCCTCCACCACCTCCACCTCCTCCATTGCCTCGAGAGATGTTTCCTTCCTCTACAGTATCCTCCCCAGTTTCTCCTGCTCCCCCTGATTTTATACCACCTGAACCACCATTGGGTGCCTCTCCAGCACGTGCAGCATTGCTCCCGACTCCTACAGGAACTCCATTCCAAAGTGTGTCAAAATGGAAATCCGAGACAATACTGAATACTGTACAGTCAGACGATCATGCTTCCATCCCAAATCGTAATTCTTGGTATGTTGGGGCTCCCAATTCCCCAGCACATCCACACAAATCTGACCCACACTTGACTTTTCCCAGGTCATTTAAAGTTCCTCCTCCAGCACCTGTGAGATCTTCATCCATCCCATATCCAGAGCAGAAAACCCACCAGGCAAATGACACTTTCTATGGTAGTAACTCCAGCCAAACATCAGTCAGACCTCCTATTCCTTCCAGTTTCAATCCAAGTGCTGAAGCTAAGGTTTTCTCTGCCACTCCCCAGGAACTGAAACCTACAAATGACACAATAAATAAAAGAAAATCTGTGATCATCATGGAAGACCCCACAAGCCCCAGCCAGAGCTGGGACTCAAATAAAATTAGTGAAAGTAGTAGTAATAATCCAACAAATTCTCCTGGACCCATACCACCAAAGCCTGTGAAGACCATTCCACAGATCTCGGTATCACCAGAAACTGAGGGAAGGCAATGGAACAGTGAAAGCTCAAACGTGGACCCCACAAAAGGAGAAATCATCATTCCTAGTGCAGGGACTCTGTCTTCCAAAGACAGTCAAAGGCCAACGAGCAACATCCATCAGCTCAAGGAAGAACTTGATGCTGTGATGGCAGTAAGAGTTAAGCAAGATGAAGAGGTTTTAAATCCCAGAGACAGTTCAGATGTGAATAAACTTACGGGAAATATGACTAGTGACTTTGTAAATCCTGATGCAGCTCAGTTGTTGAAAGCTGTAAGTAAGAACATCCCACTCATGCCTGAATCATCAATAACTAAGCAGAAAGATGACCACCCAGAGGATGATTGGTCTCCCATAAATGACCATTCTCCAGATATTTTAGGACCTAATGTGTCATCCTCTGATGTCATTCAGAAGCAGCCAAACCAAATCAAAGAAATCCAGAATCAACTTTCAGCTCTTTTATCGGGGAGAGGAGAGAAACAAGTAGAGGAGCCACCAAATCTTAAACGGAGTGTAGCATGCAATAAATTTAGTGGAAACGGGAGTGTTGTTGATGCAATCATTCCTGATAGTTCCAAACCATCCAAGACAGGTATGAAGTTAATTCCATTGTTACCTGCTGGAGGGAGTGCAAAGAAGGAGGAGGAGGACACAAAGTCTAGTCTGTCTCACGCCCCAGAAAAGGTTCCCACGACTGTGAGCCCTAGCCCAACTGACACCACTCAGAAGAAACAAAACAAAATTAGTAAGTTAAAGAATGATCTTGAAGCTCTCTTGTCTCCTACAAAAAAAGAGGAAAAACCATCACTAAAACCTGCTAGTTCCAAGCACGTTTTGGACATAAAGAAAGACACTGAAAATGTGAAGAGCAAGCAGATAAATACTGGAGAGCCTGAACTGCTGAAAGCTGTAATGAAGAAAATTCCACTTTTACCACCAAATGGGGAAAATGCAGTGAAAGAAATGGATTCAGCTGTACCAGATAAGATTTTGAATAATAAAACTATTTTAGATATTGTAATTCCTGAGCCAGATTATTTGCCTCTGGATAGTAACCAGGAACATGAGCACTCAAAGCCAGATCGGACACTAAAAACAGAAAATGCTTTGCAGATATCAGAGGGAGTTTCACCTCCTCAGTACAAAGATCAACAGCTGCAGCAAACTTCAGTGCCACAGTACAAGATACACCATGATAGGAAACCCTCTGCTAGCAGTGTGTCATCACTTGTTTCTTTAACATCAGAGCTAGGTCAGCAAATAAACACCACTAAGACCTCAATCAACATTCCAGCATCTTCAGATAGTCCTGCAGAGCAACCATCCTCGTTATTGACATCTACATCACGTGCTCCGGAGCAACCATCCTCGTTATTGACATCTACATCACGTGCTCCGGAGCAACCATCCTCATTATTGACATCTACATCACGTGCTCCGGAGCAACCATCCTCGTTATTGACATCTACATCCCGTGCTCCGGAGCAACCATTCTCGTTATTGACATCTACATCCCGTGCTCCGGAGCAACCATTCTCGTTATTGACATCTACATCACGTGCTCCGGAGCAACCATCCTCATTATTGACATCTACATCACGTGCTCCGGAGCAACCATCCTCATTATTGACATCTACATCCCGTGCTCCAGAGCAACCATCCTCATTGACATCTACATCCCGTGCTCCAGAGCAACAATTCTCGTTATTGACATCTACATCCCGTGCTCCAGAGCAGCCATTCTCGTTATTGACATCTACATCCCGTGCTCCAGAGCAACCATTCTCGTTATTGACATCTACATCACGTGCTCCAGAGCAACCATCCTCATTATTGACATCTACATCCCGTGCTCCAGAGCAACCATTCTCATTGACATCTACATCCCGTGCTCCAGAGCAACCATTCTCGTTATTGACATCTACATCCCGTGCTCCAGAGCAACCATTCTCGTTATTGACATCTACATTAAGTACTCCAGAACAACCATCATCATTATCGACAGCTACGTTGCGTACTTCAGAGCACCCATCCTCATTATCGACATCTACATCACGATGGGAGAACAGGGTACTGATGCATCCTGTGACTGGCGAGGAGGTGGAGGCTGGCACGCCTTTGGCTCTACTTTTAGCTGCAAAGAGTCGAGCCCAGAAAGGAAAATGCTCCATATCCCAAGAGCGCCCTAGCATTAATGAAAAGTTGAGCATGAAAAGGTCTGAAACAAGTTCAGCAATTTTGCAGTACAGTGACTCAAATCCAAATTCTTTTGTTGTTGTGCCCAAACCCCAAGCTAGAGATCCTCAATTTATGTTAAATGACAATAAAGAGTGCTGGACACCCATGTACAATGAAAGGCCTGTAGATGATACACTGGAGAGAAGGAATACAGATACTAAACCAGGAGCATTCAGTAGCAGTACACCAGACAAACTTTTTAACAAAGCCAGTAGAAAGGATGAAGAGCCTCAAAAGTCTGACATCACAAGGATAAATCAAGGTCTAGCAGAAGCTGTTAATGAAAAAAATTCTAGTAATGCTAGTCAGTCATATCTGACTAATATGTCAGACCTTCAGGTTTCTTCTTTCTATTCTCCTTTGCCAATTACAATAACGGGCCAAATGGACTGGAAAAATGGAGAGCCTCAAAATGTTGTTTCTACGAGTCTTGCTTCAGGTCTCCTCCCATCTAGAAATGTAACACAATCATATGCCAAGGATACTTCAGACTTCCAGATCTCTTCATTTGCTACGCCTACCCCATATTCAATTGGAGAACAGAAACGGGAAGACTTTAATTATGAACTAATTCCACCGCCCCCAGAGTTTAGCAATGACATTGACAACAGTGTGCAAACATACTCAAGCTCAAACATTCAGAAAAGAGACTCTTCCTATCAAAACAGATTTCCAGTTCACAGTGAAACCATGGATATGAACCCAGGCTTCAGTAGGCCAGTCTATGACAGGAGTTACATGGTTTCGCAAACACTTCCTAATAGTAGCTACAGGCAGTACCCAAGCGATAGTTATTCTAGCAATACTTCTGGTAATCGAAACAGTCAAACTCTAATTAAGAAGCGTTTATATATTCCTGAGCCAGAGAGGCCAACAACTTATGGAAAAATGTCAATGTCTACTAGAACTCTACCTTCTCCCACCTCCTACCACCCTAACATGAATCAGTACAGCTCTCCTATGATCACAGATATTCGGCGGACTAGTTTGGCGTCAAGAAGTGGCATTCCAGGAAGGAAGATGTCACTAGAGAACCCTGGAAGGTTGATACCTTCCAGTGCCATGATGAATGAGATGAAACATAAAATGCATTATCCTGAATTTTCCTACAACAAAGGGGCGAGTAGGTAGGTGATAATTCTATTTGCATAACATCTATTTACTTGGTCCTCTTAGTGTATGTAGAAGTCTAACAGGGTATGTTAAGTGGTTAGGAAATCTTAGAACCAATAATTCAAGTTGAGTCATGTGAAGTTATACAGTATATCTTGAAGGTGAGACTGGATGCTGTGTCTTCCCTGTTCAATGTTTTAACCACCACTGACTTAAATTTTTAGTCCAAGGATTTAATTAGTTTATACAGACAAAATCAGTGCAATTCAGGTTGCATTTACTAAGGAGCACCTATGATGTTGACATTTTATATAAGAATTTGATTTACTTTATTGAGGAGAGAAGTTATCAAGCTGCGTTAGGGCCTTAAATGGCGTTATTTGCCCCTTAATGTGGCTTAAAGTGCTCTAATGCATCTTGTCTTGCCTTAGTGTGATATTATTTAGGTCACTGCGGGTTATATAGAAATGAGATGCAAAACATGCAAATATATGTAAAGCAGATAATTACTATGTGAAAACCAGAACCTGACTTGTGTTGTGCACCGGGGGCACTTGCAAGTTGTGTTATGGCCATAAAATGAGAGGCTATTTTACAGTGCCCCAAAAACTTGGGTTATTTTACCATGCCAGTAGCATTGGGCCTCAAAGCCGTGGCCCAGTGCTCCCGGGCCAGAGCCTAAAGAAGCTGGTTTCATCCATCGCCACCATCGTGGGCCTACCAGCCCTTTACCTAGTGGTCCAGTGGTCTTAGGGCACGAGCTATTTCCAGTTGCTCCTGCCTGCCAGGGCTGCCTCCAAAATTTCACCGCTTGTGGTAAACTTGTGCTACTGTTGCTTAGGGGTTATGTTTCCACATAAGGCCAATGATGATGGTTGTGGTCCGTTCCGGCCCCTTTAGGCTCTGGCCCAGGAGCATCGGGCCACAGCGTTGAGGCCTGATGTTCCTGGTCCTCCAGAATAATGCTGCTTGTGAAGTGGCTGTCAATCAGCGTTATTCATTTACCACGGTAATGGGCATCTTGTGAGATTGTTATACCACAGGTTGCTGACTTCCGTGGTAAAATCCGCCTCGTACCGCAGCTTGATAACTTCCCCTCCCCCCTGATCGCGTTATCTATTTTTGTGGATTGTACACCACTTCAAGATTCTTTTGTGAAAATTTTAAGCAGCTTATCAAAATACATAATAAACTAAAGTAAGTGTTGATAGTCAATGGAACCTAGCCCAATAGAAGGACACTTACTGGGGTAAAACCTGCCCACCGGGTCAATACCTAGATTTCCAGTGGTATTCTCTGGATAGACCACTTTGGCACTAAGTGGGGGGGCAGAGCTTGGGTGGAGTTTCCACTGATCCAGTCAGAGATGATATTCAGTCTGCTCATTGGGTATCCTGCTAGGCTGTCCTACCTTGATCTGGATGCTGGTCTGGATTTTGCTGGTACTCAAAGTGGCCAAATTATCCTATATATTAAAACGCACCTCCAATGTTCTGAAGCCTTCAAGCCTTGAAGCATTCCTGCAACGTTCTGGAACTACGGCTTCAGAACGTTGGAGGTGCGTTTTATTATATAGGATGTGCTCGGTGCTTTTCTGTAGCACATGGGGGGAATTTAATATATGCTGATTAAAGTGGAGGATTGGCTGAGGGGGGGGGGGCAGGGGAGATAGGACAATCGCTGGGTGGCCAGAGGGGGGGCAGGGGACACAGGAGAATCGTTGGGTGGCTGGAGGGGGTGCAGGGAACAGAGGAGGCTCACTGGGTGGCTGGAGGGGGAGCAGGGGACAGAGGAGACTCGCTGGGTGGCTGGAGGGGGGCAAGGGAAAAAGTAGAATCGCTGGGTGGCTGGAGGGGGGGCAGGGGACACAGGAGAATCGCTGGGTGGCTGAAGGGGGGCAGGGAACAGAGGAGGCTCACTGGGTGGTTGGAGGGGGAGCAGGGGACAGAGGAGGCTCACTGGGTGGCTGGAGGGGGGGCAGGGAATAGAGGAGAATCGCTGGGTGGCTGGAGGGGGGGCAGGGAATAGAGGAGAATCGCTGGGTGGCTGGAGGGGGGCAGGGAACAGAGGAGGCTCACTGGGTGGCTGGAGGGGGAGCAGGGGACAGAGGAGACTCGCTGGGTGGCTGGAGGGGGGCAGGGAACAGAGGAGGCTCACTGGGTGGCTGGAGGGGGCAGGGGACAGAGGGGGCAGGGGACAGAGGATACTCGGTGGGTGGCTGGAGGGGGCAGGGGACAGAGGATACTCGGTGGGTGGCTGGAGGGGGGCAGGGGAGAGAAGACCATCGGTGGGTGGCTGGAGAGGGGCAAGGGAAAAAGTAGAATCGCTGGGTGGCTGGGGGGGGGGGGGGGGGGGGGGACAGAGGAGACACACTCGCACCCAGCAGTCTCACTCTCTCTCTGTCACACACAGTCAATCTCACACATACTCTCTCAAACATACACACTCCGAGGAAAACCTTGCTAGCGCCCATTTCATTTGTGTCAGAAACAGGCCTGTTTTACTAGTATCTATATATTTCGTGTCAGCATGGAGGGGGCCCTTTTACGAAGCTGTGTAGGTGCCTACGCGTGCCCAACGCGCACCTATTGAGAACCACCGCCCAACTACTGCATGGCCAGGGCGGTAATTTCATTTTTTACGCACGCTGGAAATTTTCCGGTGCACGGCACTAACCGGGCAGAAATCAGCATTGTATGTGTGCTGACGATTACCACGTGACACGTTACCGCTAAGTCAGCGGGTAGCGGCAGTGGCGTAGGAAGGGGGGGGCGGTCCGCCCCGGGTGCATGCCGCTGGGGGGTGTCGGCTCCGCGCTGGTGCACTGCCCTCTCTGCCCCGGAACAGGTTACTTCCTGTTCCGGGACAGAGAGAGCAGTGAACCAGCGCGGAGCCGACACACCCCAGCAACGTGCAGTCGGGGCGGATCGGCCCTCCCGCCCGTCCCTCGCCGCAGGTATGCGCTCCCGGGGGGGGGGGGGGGGGCTCCAGCGGGAGGGGGGTGCGCCGTGCTGCACCCGGGGGGGGAGGTGCGCAGCAGCGACCCGCCCCGGGTGTCAGCTCCCCTCGCCACGGCTCTGGGTAGCGGTAAGGTCTCAGGCCCAAAATGGACGCGTGCCAAGTTTCATTTTGCTGTATGTCCATTTTATGCCCAAAAAAAGGCCTTTTTTGCAGGTGCACTGAAAAATGGACCTCTGTGTGCCCGATACACGCGTCTACACCAGCGCAGGCCACTTTTCGGTGCACCTTAGTAAAAGGACCTCTGAATATTCAGCTATTAAATAAAAACTGTGGTGGCCAGAGTGGAGGAGTGGCCTAGTAGTTAGAGTGGTGGACTTTGGTCCTGAGGAACTGAGTTCGATTCCCACTTAAGGCACAGGCAGCTCCTTGTGACTCTGGGCAAGTCACTTAACCCTCCATTGCCCCATGTAAGCCGCATTGAGCCTGCCATGAGTGGGAAAGCGCAGGGTACAAATGGAACAAAAATAAAATAGATACTATTGGAGATTCTACATGGAATGTTGCTACTATTGGAGATTCTACATGGAATGTTGCTATTCCACTAGCAACATTCCATGTAGAAAGCTGCGCAGGCTTCTGTTTCTGTGAGTCTGACGTCCTGCACGTGCAGACTCACAGAAGCAGAAGCCTGTGCGGCCACATTGGTGATCTGCAAGGGCCAACTTCTACATGGAATGTTGCTAGTGGAATAGCAACATTCCATGTAGAATCTCAAATAGTAGCAACAGTGGAGGAGTGGCCTAGTGGCTAGGGTGGTGGACTTTGGTCCTGGGGAACTGAGCAACTGAGTTTGATTCCCACTTCAGGCACAGGCAGCTCCTTGTGACTCTGGGCAAGTCACTTAACCCTTCATTGCTCCAGGTACATATAATTACCTAAGCTGCATTGAGCCTGCCATGAGTGGGAAAGCGCGGGGTACAAATTAAAAAAAAAATACTGCTGCAGTTGAATATTGGTAGATAACTAACTTCAGGATCTAACTGTACACCAGTGGCGTAGCTACGTGGGGCCAGGGCCTCCGTAGATTTGGCCCTGGACCCCCCTGCCGATGACCCTCTTGACCCCCCTCCCGCCGCCAACCCGCCATCGCCTGCCTTTGCAGGCGGGGGACCCCAACCCCCGCCAGTCGAGGTCCTCTTCTTCCCGCGCAAGGCTTCCTTCTGTTTCTGACGTCGGATGTCAGAAACAGAAGGAAGCCTTGTGCGGGAAGAAGAGGACCTTGGCTGGCGGGGGTTGGGGTCCCCCCGCCAGCAAAGGTAGGCGATGGCGGGTTGGCGGTGGGAGGAGGGGGGGCAAAGTTGTTGGTGGCGGCGGGGTCGGCAATGGCGGGGTGGGGGGCTAAAATGTGCCCCTCCTCAGGCTCTGGACCCCTCTCCTGCCAAA
Source organism: Microcaecilia unicolor (assembly GCF_901765095.1). Lineage (NCBI taxonomy): Eukaryota > Metazoa > Chordata > Amphibia > Gymnophiona > Siphonopidae > Microcaecilia > Microcaecilia unicolor. The sequence goes on along the minus strand of NW_021963043.1, from coordinate 21,482 downwards.
GTCTGGCTACGCCCCTGCTGTACACAATATCCTTAATTTGTAATTAGTCTGTGGATGTAACTTTTGTTAAATAACATATTTAAGATAGCCTATATAGCAATATTAATAGTGTAATATTTGAAGAGTTACACTAAATGGTTGCCTAGATGGCGTGATTGCTCAAATTTCAGCCATTTTTCTGTAAGGTGCTACAATATTGTTTCCTCTGTTCAGGACTTGATCTTCTGTTTTTTTTGTGTGTCTGGGTTCTGACAAATCCAATTTATTCCTCTGCAGAACACAGCATCACAGTTCCCCATACCAAGTGACAACTTTCACCGTGAGGCCAGGGACAAGACAACCTATTTCTTATTCGCACCAAAATAATCCTTACTGAGGTCCGTCTAATGGGAACCATTCGTGCACGGGGACCTTTCAAGGCCGTCATAAAGTCGAGGAAGCCGCCCAGATCCTCCAAAGAGCTGCACCGTTTCAGACACATGCGGTCCACATATGTCTCTGGCTATATATTTCTCTCTATTTCTGGATGGCTAAATAACTTTTGCACCAATAGTGTCATTACTATGATAAATATGAGGCAGAGATCACCATCTTCCCCCCCCCCCCCCCCAAAAAAAAAAAAAAAGAATACTGGATCTTTGACCTGATTTCATTGTCAAAATTGAAAATGTGACCTTTTTAACACTTGACCTTGGCTCAACATCTGACTCTGATTAAACCTTAATAATTAGGCAAGTGAACGTCATGGACCCTGAAACCAGCATGTTGGGCCTTATATGTGGATGGATGTTTCGCCTCACTCTGCTTTGACTAAGACTGTATTTGTTCCTATCGTGTGCTCAAAGCCTAACTAAACTAGAAATGAGTGGTTTTGGGGTTCAGCTGCTTAAAACAATTCACAATATGCTTTTTTTTAAAAAATCAGTCTCCTCTTCGCACCAGTAGGCATGTCACTTGTAGGGATCATGTTTTGTTTTTTTAATGTACAGGTATATAAACGAAAATGTTCACAGGGAGCATTATTTCAGAACATAGTTTTTATATAGTTATGAAATAGTTGCAGGGATTTAAATATGTTTTTTCTCAAATGTGCACTGAAAAGTGTACATTTTAAGTTATCACTAACTATATTGTATAAAGGAGAGATTTTTACCGATGCACTTCTGATATATCAACAGACCTTTATTTTTCTATCTAAAGCACTTTTCTGATGTCAGCAATATATACTTAAACCAATGTATTGGTTATTGAATGCCTTGTATATAATTGTAAGTACAATTATTTCTTATTTATTAAAAAAAATAATAATAATTAAGAATTGTGGAGTAAAACTCTGCATTGCAGTTGTTCAAATTGCCTAGTGGAGGAGTGGCCTAGTGGTTAGAGTGGTGGACTTTGGTCCTGGGGAACTGGGTTCAATTCCCACTGCAGGCACAGGCAGCTCCTTGTGACTCTGGGCAAGTCACTTAACCCTCCATTGCCCCAGGTACAAATAAGTACCTAAGCCGCATTGAGCCTGCCACGAGTGGGAAAGCGCGGGGTACAAATAAAAAAAAAATATGGAAGTCTACTTTGGAAAATATGATAACATTACAGGACAAGTGAAAGAATCCATCTTAGCGCCAGTTCAACTGCTCTTGACTAGACTTATATCCACTGTTGGTATTGGAGAGTGTCGAATAATTTGTGCACATAAAATGCCTTATCCTTTTTTTTTCCAATGTCTCTTGTATTGTTTTGAAAATATTCACTTGGTTTGTAAATTTATCATCCAAAGGTTTTTGTGCTGAGTTATAGCTAAAGCATTTAAAAAATGTGGGCCCCTTTACCAAACTGCAGCAAAAGGGGGCTGGCGTTGGCACGTGTTTTACACGCACGCCGAGGCCCCCTTTTTACCGCAGCTGATAAAAGGGAAGTCTCGCTTTCCTACAGGAAATGGCCAGGTGGCAAGTAAAGCACTTTCTGTGCGTTCATTTTTTTTGGGGGGGAGCCCTTACCGCCACCCATTGAGGTGGCAGTAAGGGCTCCCATGTTAACTTGGCGGTAACCAGGCAGAGCGCGGCACTGCCTGATTACCGCCGGGTACACTCCGGCGCTACAAAAATAAATTTTTGTAGAGCCGGAAATGACGGTGTGCTAGGGGTGGGAAGTACCGCCGGGCTGCTGCAGTAGTCTGGCGGTACTTCCTGTACAGCGAGCGTTATTTCCTGTCACTTAATAAAAGGAGCCCTGTAGTTCTAATTATGTTTCAACAATTTTTATTGATGATTCAGCAAAATGAACAATCACCACATTCAATATACAAAAGAACATTGTTAACAAAACCATCTGAGTGCTAACACGATAATGGTTACATCATCAAATATTTTTTGAACAGTTTCGCCCGACCCTCCCTCTCATTTTATGTTTCAACAATTTTCATTGATGACTTAACAGATTAAACAATCACCACCGTCAGCATTCAGACAATAAAGAGAATTTGTATCCAAAACCATCCGTACCTATACAAGATAGTGGTTATATCATAAAATAGTTTTAAACAGTAGCCCCCTCCCCCCCCATCCCATCCTACATCCCTTCCCTCCCTCTCCTATTATATTCAACATGTTTTTTTATTAAGGTATCACAACCCAACCGAGATCTCCAGAGGCAATACCCCATCCCACCCTCCCTCCCCTTCTTTCAGAAGCTGTCAAAACCTAGACCTTCTATCTCCTACTGCGGGCGTTGCCTGTCATCAACGAATCTGTAGTTCTAATTAAAAGGAAAGCTGTGTTGGAAACCAGGGGAGGGTATGTTCAGCATGGCACCCATGCCAGGGGAACTCAACTGGCCACTTTTTGTTCGTTGATAGACAGTCATTTCTGGTGCACAGGTCATGGCAGTTTATATACTAAAACCAAAGTTTTTTTTTTTTTTTTTTTGAAACGAGCACCAAAATACAGGACAGGAATTGCTTATACCACATACTGAAGTAGAAATTTAGGGCACCTTTTACCGCAGTGGGTGAAAATAGAAAAAAATGAAATGGCCAAACTGTAAGTTTGCACTTGCTGCACGGCCATTTTTTTTGGTAGTGGGGGGGGGGGGGGGGCATTTACTGCACCCATTGAGATGGCGATAGGGGCGCCTGCGCTAACCCGGTGGTAACTGGGCAGTGTGCAGTACAGGCCGATTACCGCTGGGTAACCCCCTGCGGAAATATTTGTTTCAACATTTCTAGTAGCGCCAGAAATGGCGCTGCTGGGGGGCGGAACTACTGCCGGCACCCATGTTGGGCCAGCGATAGTTCTGGGTTGCCACGCGGCAACCCTTTAGTAAAAGGGCCCCTTAGAGAAGAGGCTACAGTTAGGTCAGTGGCATCAGCCAATGTGGATCATTTCACAGCACAAGAGAAGTCCCTTCTTAGCCATTGCCCTGAAGTCCAAGGGCCAGCTCAAAAAAAAAAAAGAGGTTTTAGGCAGGATTTAAATTTCAGAAATGCAATTTCTCCTCTTATGGAAGGGGGGAGGGAATCATTCCCTAGTTTGGGAGCTATGGAAAAAAAAAAGCTGAATTTCCAGTGGCTTCATGGTGTTCTCTTTTTAGTACTGGTAACACAAGTTGACGTGCATCGTGTGATCTGAGAGGGTGGGTCAGAGTGCAAGGGATTAGTGAAAATGAAAGATTTAGTGTGTACCTAGATGGATCATTTTATGGGTAACTAGCCGTTGAGCCCGTAAAAACGGGCTAGTATAGGAAAGGGGGGGGATGAAAGCCCCTTCCCGTCGCCGCTGCAAGGCCCCCCCTCAAGTCGCCGCCACCCCTCCATCCGGCCCGGGCCCTCGCTCCGCTATTGAAACAGCGAGGGAACGCAGCACACAGCTCTGGTGAGCTGCCGTCGGCCTTCCTTCTTCTTCTCTGCCTGTGTCCCGCCCTCGTGTGATGTAACGTCGTCGAGGGCAGGACACAGGCAGAGAAAAAGGAAGGCCGGCAGCTCAGCAGAGCTGTGTGCTGCGTTCCCTCGCTGTTTCAATAGCGGAGCGAGGGCCCGGCCGGCTGGAGGGAGCGTTAGCAATGGCGGTTTCATCCCTCGCAAATGCGCAGTAGAGACCCTCTCTGTTCCGCCCCCATCATCACATATTGACGTGGGGGCGGGGCACAGAGGGTCTCTACTGCGCATTTGTGAGTGAGTACGACACTCGCCATTTATATGTTTGATACTGGTTACCATGAAGTTTGATAAGTAGAGAAGAGGCATGGCCAAGTTTCTGGCCTCGGCAGAGCAGTCAGGCAGCTGAGTTTTGAAGAGTCTGAAGGTGACAGAGTTAAGTTTTAGAAATGTCTGAATAAAACTGCATTGCAGTCATCGAGTCGCGATATCACAACTGCATGAATTAAGATATGGAGGAATGAAAATTCTAGGTAATTGCAAACTGAAAAGAGCTTTGGCAACAAAAAAAACCTGATCCTTTTTCTTAAAAAAACAAAACAAAACAAAAAAAACTTGTTGATGGCCATCTGAAGACAGGCTGGTGAGGTATTAATACCCCTTATGATGTTATCTCCTTTAAAAAAAAAAAAAAAAAAAACCTGTCAACCCCTAAAGTCTCCAGTGACACAGTAAAGAACAGACATTTATTCTAAAATTCTGTCCACAGGATCTCCACGGAACTATTGCAGATCTGCCTAGTGCATTTGGCGGGTAGGTTTCTACTTTTACAGACCACCTCCAGCGAAAGAGCTGGGATTTCCCACTGAGCAATTTCCTCTTCCAGTAGCAGCAGGAGACGCCTTAACAAAACATCGTCTTCTGGTGCTACGGACCCGGTCTCACGATAACAGCTGTGGGCCTGGTTCCACAGCAGCAGGAGATGACGTTTTAAGGTGTCTCCTGCTGGAGGCCACTTCTGGTACCATGGTCGTAAATCAGTGTGTTCAGGGGAGGAGCTGTGGACGGGCCGGGCAAGGTTGCCAGGTGGAAAATTTTTTTCCCACCCAAACCAGCCTAAATCCAGCCCAAAACCTGCCCAAACTCAAACCCCGCCCCTGACACCCCCACCCCCACGTCATCACCCTTGCCCCCATCAACCCCGCCCCGCCGTCATCGGCCCCGCCCAGAACGTCACTAACCCCGCCCAAAACGTCACTAACCCCGCCCCCCGCGGCCGAAAAAATCGCCCGAAAACCGCCCAAAAGAAAAAAAAAGAAGCCCAAAAAACCGCAACCCGCCGCGGGCAAAAATTTCCCGTGGCGGGTCGCGGAAAACCGCCCAATTGGCAACACTGGGGCCGGGGGACATGCTCTAAATCTCCTGCAGAAAAAGCAGGCCTCCTCGGCAGTTCTGAAATCACAGCTACTGCAATAAAACAGCAAATCAATTGCTGAGGTCTACGTTGATATAAAAATCTGCAGTACTATATGGAAGACCTTTAATTAACACAGTGTCCATGATCAGAAGTTTAATGATCTCTTATGCCTGAAATTTGACTGTTTACCTAAATTACTTTATAATTTACTCTCCACGCCTGACTACTTCAATCAATTTGTTACTAATGAACATTAAGGCATCGCCCCCTTATCTCTTAAGACTGAAATGAACTGTTTATCTAAATTACTTTATAATTTACTTTTAACATCTATGATCTTTAATGTAACACTACTTTCTCATTCCGGAAATGGCGATCGCCATTACGGCATAATGTAAGCCACATTGAGTCTGCAAAAAGGTGGGACAATGTGGGATACAGATGCAATAAATAAATAAATAAATTATACTGAAATACATTGCCATTGAATTAGCAGGGGTTTTTTTTCATATTGTTCTGCTTTAAAGATAAAGCTGTAGGTTCCATATTGCTGGTTGCAGGGATTTAAATATGTTTTTTTCTCAAATGTGCACTGAAAAGTGTACATTTTAAGTTATCACTAACTATATTGTATAAAGGAGAGATTTTTACCGATGCACTTCTGATATATCAACAGACCTTTATTTTTCTATCTAAAGCAGGCCTGTGTATCTGTAATACATATTTAACACTTTTTGTAGACGTTGATTTAGAATCTAGTTCAATCTGGCCTTCTGTCTGCCCATTCAGCGATGTGACAATGTCTGTGAAAACTCCATTTTTTAAAATAATAATTAAAAACATAAGAGTAGCCATATTGGTCCATCTAGCCCAGTATCCTGTTTTCCTAACGATGGCCAAGCCAGGTCACAAGTACCTGGCAGAAACCCAAATTGTGCAACACTCCATACTACAAAACCCAGGGCAAGCAGTAGCTTCCCTGTGCCTGTCTCAACAGCAGACTATGGACTTTTCCTCCAGAAACTTGTCCAAACCTTTTTTTAAACCCAGATGCGCTAACTGCTGTTACTACATCCTCTGGCAAAGAGTTCCAGAGCTTAACTCTTCGTGGAGTGAAAAATATTTCCTCCTATTTCTTTTAAAAGTATTTCCATGTAACTTCCTTGAGTGTCCCCTAGTCTTTATACTTTTGAACGAGTAAAAAATCGATTTACTTCCACTCGTTCTACACCACTCGGGATTTTGTAGACCTCAATCATATCTCCCCTCATCCATCTCTTTTTCAAGCTGAAGAGTCCTAGTCTTTCCTGATAGAGAGGAGTTCCATTCCCTTTATCATTTTGGTCGCTCTTCTTTGAACCTTTTCTAATTCCGCTGTATCTTTTTTTGAGATATGGTGACCAGAACTGAACGCAAGCACCTGTCTTCTTGAGGTCGGACGATGTGATCTTCAGTAAGAATGAAGTTAACACATTCTGGCAAATCTATGCCAATGCATTGCCACCCGTGACCTTGTTTCTTGGGCTGACTTTTAGCAGAATTAAAACCAACCTCCTTTATATACAGATGGGCAAAATGACTCCATCTTGATGGAAAGAGAATGTTGCTTTCTCCTCTGTAATCACTGCACTATCTTGGCACGTGTTGGTTTTTTATTCCACCAAATTCAAGGAGAAAAAGACTTTTTAAGGTATTCCATGCAGCTGAACCCACATAGGGAGTAGTTTTGTAACAGGGCCACCTGGGTTAAGTGAAAAGGAAGGTGCCCGTTTTGCTGGTCTTTTATAAAGACACATAGGTGCCTATGTGATTTTATAAAATATTGGTACAACTCCAGCAGAAATGGAGCCTAGATGGAAGGTATAAACCAGTGCTGTTTTGGGTGGGCCCCAAATTTTCTCCTTGCCCCTGCCTGAATGCAAAATATAAATACCTGAGTTAGCAAGGATCCCCAGGCCCCTCCAGCTAAAGACCTCCTTCTGCTCTGGTCCTGCAGCCACTCTGCAGCTGGTGGCAGTGTCCTCAAGCCGCTGCTTCGCCCTCCCCCCCCTTCGCTGTACCTGCTCGTTTTTTGTGCGTGTGTGGTGGTGGTGGTGTGGGGGGATGCAGCATCAGCTTGGGGATACTATGGATGAAGTTCTGGCCATTAGACCAAAGGAGGAGGTCATCAGATAGTGGGGCTTGGGGATACCTGCCAGCCACAAGGGAGACAGCTAATTTTTAGTGGACCTGAGTCCAAAGTAGGGGGCAGGCCCCATGGACCTCCCTTCCCCCCCCCAATGGTTATACCACTAGTATATTCTTATCTGCTAGCAATGAAATTAATAATAAACAGGGAGGAAAAAGTCTCAAGAAGATCTCAGCTAATAGCTAAAATACCAGGGCTTCTTCATCATTGGCAAAAAACCTCCCTGGTAAATTTAATTACTGATTGCAAAGTTTAACTGACCAAAAGTTGTCAAAAGTAACAGCTTAAAATACTTGGCTGTATAGTCTCCAGTCTCTTTTCTTCCAGCTACAGCAAAATCAGACCATGACCAACGATGGTCAGCGTTTCGTTAAGCTGCGGCAGGGTCAATAGGTCAGAAAATATAAACTCTGTTCAAAAAGTGAAGACTTTTTGAATGGAGTTGACATTTTGTGATCGATGGACCCCGACGCAGCTTAACAAAACGAAATGAAACCCGGGGAGGTTAATTTTGCCAATGATGAAGGAGGCCAGCTCTTTCAGCTATCAGCTTCTTGAGGCTTTTTCCTCATTGCTTGCAGATAAGAATATAAATAATCTCTTTGCATTGATATGGTTAAACATCTGATTCTTTTCCTCATTAATTTTGTAGTTTGTATGCCGCTAGTATAAACATTACATCTGATTGAGTGGGCACAAATATTAGCGCACACTTGGGCGTGTGTAATTTATAAAATAGGCATGATGATGGTAACTATACTCAATGCTATCTGGTTTGAGGACAAAATTGTATGTCAACAACAAAGTATAGCAAAGTCTGCTCTTATGTTATTCCTGGAAAAGTGGACTTGGGAAAAATCCACAATTCCGGGAATAACGTATAGAATGTTTGTACGTTTGGGAAGCTTGCCAGGTGCCCTTGGCCTGGATTGGCCGCTGTCGTGGACAGGATGCTGGGCTCGATGGACCCTTGGTCTTTTCCCAGTATGGCATTACTTATGTACTTATGTCCTCTACTTGGCTCACTTTTATTACATAGAGCAGTGATTTAACCTATTGTGATGTCATAGTGGCTCATTCCACCAATAAGAGCCAACCTCATTAGTGATGTCACAATGGCTTGATTGTATAGAATGTTTGTACGTTTGGGAAGCTTGCCAGGTGCCCTTGGCCTGGATTGGCCGCTGTTGTGGACAGGATGCTGGGCTCAGTGGACCCTTGGTCTTTTCCCAGTGTGGCATTACTTATGTACTTATGTCCTCTACTTGGCTCACTTTTATTACATAGAGCAGTGATTTAAGCTATTGTGATGTCATAGTGGCTCATTCCACCAATAAGAGCCAACCTCATTAGTGATGTCACAATGGCTTGATTGTATAGAATGTTTGTACGTTTGGGAAGCTTGCCAGGTGCCCTTGGCCTGGATTGGCCGCTGTCGTGGACAGGATGCTGGGCTCGATGGACCCTTGGTCTTTTCCCAGTATGGCATTACTTATGTACTTATGTCCTCTACTTGGCTCACTTTTATTACATAGAGCAGTGATTTAACCTATTGTGATGTCATAGTGGCTCATTCCACCAATAAGAGCCAACCTCATTAGTGATGTCACAATGGCTTGATTGTATAGAATGTTTGTACGTTTGGGAAGCTTGCCAGGTGCCCTTGGCCTGGATTGGCCGCTGTTGTGGACAGGATGCTGGGCTCAGTGGACCCTTGGTCTTTTCCCAGTGTGGCATTACTTATGTACTTATGTCCTCTACTTGGCTCACTTTTATTACATAGAGCAGTGATTTAAGCTATTGTGATGTCATAGTGGCTCATTCCACCAATAAGAGCCAACCTCATTAGTGATGTCACAATGGCTTGATTGTATAGAATGTTTGTACGTTTGGGAAGCTTGCCAGGTGCCCTTGGCCTGGATTGGCCGCTGTCGGGGACAGGATGCTGGGCTCGATGGACCCTTGGTCTTTTCCCAGTGTGGCATTACTTATGTACTTATGCACCAACTTCAATAATTATTTAGGTGGCGGAAAGACTTCAGCAGAACCAGCGTCAAAAATGTAATATAGCTACTCTATCAGCACATCATGAATCAAAAACCTCCCCCCACTCTTTATTATTCCATTTTAAAATAACTTTTTGTACTTTTATGTGTAACTTTTTCCTTAAAATCAAAATTTGAAATATAAGCGGATGACTCAACTTCTGCAAAGCCGCTTTACTAAAGGACGGGGAAGGTTTTTGACTCCTATTATTTTTAGTGCTGGTTTTGCTGGTCTTTCCTCCACCTAAATAATTACTGAAATTGGTTCATATTAAGAGCAGACTTTGCTATACTTTAGTTGCTGACATAAAATTATGCATGTAAACTATGGCTAATACCCATGCAATGGCTTAACCTCTCTCCATGCTGCTTGGGCCATTCAGACTTTAGGCATGACCTCACAAGCACCACCATACTGGGAAAAGGACAGTATCCTGTCTCCAACAGCGGCCAATCCAGGCTTCAAGAACCCGGCAACCCCCCCCCCCCCCCCCCCCCAAATAATAATGATCAATGGACTTTTCCTTCAGGAATCTGTCCAAACCCCCCTTAAGCTTCGTAAGGCCAGCTGCTGTCACTACATTCTCCGGCAATGAGTTCCAGAGTCCACTTGCCTGCCTAGAATGCTTTATAAAACCACCCTCTGTCTGCTGATCTCACCTTTGACATGTATTAGGCTTACTAATTAGGCTCCAATTCACTTCATACTTGTTGATCAAAACTAAGATATAAAAAATGAAACTTTCATAAAACAGCATCATTAAAATCAATGCACTCACTCAACAGCTCAATTTAAAGCCTGCTTTTTTATTTTTTGTTATTAAAGCTTGCCGGCTACGCCTTCATAGAGCAGAGACGCTGGCTAATAATTTTGCAATAAAGGCCAATCTAGGATTTATGCTTAGCGGTGACCTGGGCATAGCTTTCTGGGATCTGTGAAGCCATAACAGTATTAATACAGCGTAAAACCCATTCTGTCACTCCCTGTGAGACGGACTGCTTGATTAGCGCATCGGCTGTCGTGGAACTTTGCAGAGTGACTGAGTTGCCGTAGGACCCAGGATTTCCCATGCCCAGTTGCTGGTGTTCTGTAAGCCACATCACCTCTGCCCCTGCCGAGATGAAACTGGCAGCTCGTGGTGGCCGTGCAAAGTCATCACACGTGCGACAAACAGATGGATTTGGGAAGTCATTGCCATGCATTACAGTATACTGTATCAGAATTACTCATTTGTACAGGAAACAAAGTGCTTTATCATTGAGATTATCAGTGTTAAATGTCATTGGAAAATAAACAGCCTTATAAAGCATACCTTTCTGTTAACAGCTTGATCAAGGGAAGTGTCATATGGTTGTAAGTGTTTTGTGAAACACAGCAGATAAATCAGTGGTACAATGCTTTTAAAAATGTAACTATGCACTGTGTAAAGGATGTCAAATACTGTGTATTCCTTGTAATAAACTGTATATAAAAGCATTTTTGTTTTCCATAGATATGATTTTATTTTGAAAATTAGTAGTTTCAAAGTCTGGTTTCTAATGAAGAGACAGAGTTAACTTACTTGCTATTTGTGTGGACAGTTGGGGGGGGGGGGGGTTAAAATAGGACGGATACTTTTGAAAATCCCATGGTTAGGCATTTTCTTGACCAGCAGTATCCCAGATCTGTCTATCCACCTCCCTCCAGGTCTCGGTTTAAAATCTCTACACCGCTTGTGTGAGAAATTTACGATTTATGAGGCAGCTTTTCCCAACTCCACCATCACCCAAAAGAATCACTTTTAAAAGACTTTCCGCTCACTGGCGTAGTTCATGACCTCTAGTGTATGCTGTGGTGGCTTCTCCTATCAGTCGGTGTACCTCGGGGCTCAGTCTTTGGACTTTTTCACTTCTCTCTCTCCCCGCATTTTACCCTTCCCCCGCCCACACACCTTAAAACACACCCACAAGTACATAAATTATCTCTTTATGACTATACTCATTCACTCTCTGGAGGGACTGTACTTTTAGCCTCAAAATATGTTAATTTAACTTACTTTATAGTCAGATTTTTTTTCAAAGAGTTTAGAGCTCTTACAGTAAATATGGAAAGAACCATTTGTCAGTAAATACATTTATCCACCTTGTTGCTAAGTGTATTTGCTACCGTGCTTTTTCCCTGCAACAACAGGTCCGCACCCTCATCCTTTCTCTCTGAGCTATTTAGCCTGAAACATTTTTGAATTTCTTTGCCTGCTATAGTTAAAGACATACTCCCAGCAATAGGAATATAACATAGTAGATGATGGCAGATAAAGACCTGTACAGTCCATCGAGTCTGCCCAACAAGATAAACTCAGGTATGATGAGATACTACATATGTTTACTTAATCTTCATTTGTCCTTTCCGTTTTCATGGCATTGGCCTTATTCTCCAACTACTGAAGCCGACATCGATTTGGCATTTCCATTCCATCTCTATGGGCCAAGTAATGTATTGAGTGTTAATATTTAAGGTGATGTTGGTGGCTAAAGGTTTTCACACCAACTGATTGGCTAATGATCCTCACATTGCCATGGCCACAGAAATTGGCCACATGGCCATGCTCATGACAGTGTGAGAGCACAACATAGGATGATGGAAACATCCAGAGTGAAACGAAAAAATAAATGAGGGTGTCAGAGCTCTTCTCACATCTATACTGTGCAGAATGCACAGTTTTGCCAGCATCAACTCCTCCCAGGCCAGCCAAATTGGTTAACGTGGCCACTGTGACTGACTAATAACCAGTATACCACTAAAGGAAAGTGTGAGTCAGAGGCAACCTCATGCTTTATAAATAACACAACAAGTAAAGGCAGGAACATGGGGTTGGGTTGGCAGAAAATAATCATCTCCTGTCAGAATCCTACGGCGAAAGACATTTACATCTATTTAGCTGAAGCTGGAACTTTACTGGAAAACACCTCAATACATGTTTCTTGCTCAAAGATGAGCAAAACATCAGCATGGACCCTTAAAGCCCCAGGGCCTAAAATAATGTTAATATCCACTGCAACACAGGTACAGGGGATTCCAAAAGTTTCACTCGATTGTTGGGGTTCTCAAACCTGTCCTGGGGGAACACCAGCCAGTCAGGTATTCAGGATATCCCTACCGACTATACATGGCAGTGACAGGCATGCAAATCTGTCTCATACGCATCCAGTAGGGTTATCCTGAAAACCCAACTGGCTGGTAGGCCCACAGAACAGGTTTGAGAACCCCTGTTCTAGAGCAGTTGTTTTCAACCCAGTCCTCAGGGCCCATCTGACAGGTCAGGTTTTCAGGATATACCAAGAAGGCAGTGCATGCAAATCTCTCTCATGCATATTCACGGTGGATATCCTGAAAACCCAACTACCTGAAGACTGGGTTAAAAAAACATTGCTCTAGAGCTAGGAACCCAGACTTGGTTTGAAAGGTTTCTGTGTTAGACACACTTGTAAGCATAAGGCTGCAGCTGTGTGGTACTCTTGGGATTTTGAACTTTTTTAAAATTCAGTTTACTGATGCTTGGCAACGGCCTTCCCTAACCACACTGATTGGTAAATCACAGATTTTAATTTTCCTTATGTAGCAAAACAAAATTCAGTTAGTGCCACAGTGTAACTCACTGTGTGTGTACTGGATGCTCCAGTGCAATGTTTTACAAAAATATTACACCAGTGGTTTGCCGCCTAAGCAAAATATGGGAAAACAAAGATCAAAATGGCTCATTTAGTCTGCCCAGCAGCCATTTGAACCCTTTGGAAAGTTGTACATACAAAATCTCAACCTCCAGATTCCTCACCTGACCTATCAAAGCAGCACCATTGCATTTCAGGGTTGCTCCTGCTCCCCCCCCCCCCCCCCACAAGAGTTGCCAATTAGTTCCAGATTCACCAGTCAGTGTTGATTCAGTCCTGGCCTTACCCCAATGCATGCAGGAACTTGTGGCCTGGCTTTTCTTAGAGAAGCCAACAGGGAAATCAGAACCACATCCCTGCATGCAATGGGGTGAGGCTAGGACTGGATCAACCCTGTCAAGCAAATCTGGATCTAATTGGCAACCCTAGCCCCTCTACATGTAATTCTACTGGTTGTAGCGTTGGAACTAGAGAACTGCATGTGAATGGGGATTGTGGGGATCCCACAGGTATGGAAAAAGTTACCACGGGATTCCCGTGGGGATGGAAGAAGTTGTAGCGGAATTCTAGCAGGAGGATAGTCAAAATTTCTGGCGACTCCAGAAAGAGGCTTGGAATGCACCGAGAGAGGTGCTAGGGACACTCACTGTTTGAATGGTAAATGACATCCAAAAATACACAGGAGGCTGTTGGGGTTCCGAGAAAACAGAGGGCTGTGAGAAGTAAATAATAGGTTTTTTTTTTCACTCCTGCAGGTAGGGATGGAGGATATTAATTATGGGGATGGAATGAATCTTAGCGGGTAGGGGTGGGTATGGGTTAGACTCCATTGGGGATGGGTGAAATTTCTGTTCCTGACCAACACTAGTTGGAACTGCAACTCAGTCCAGGTTGCCAACCTCTGCTGTTTTTCATTGTACTGGGCTGTAATGGTCACTCTGTTTTGCTTACACTAGCGTAGTCTTCCTGTTTTGAGTTGTAGCTGTCACTCTGGCCAGGTTGTCCTCTGCCCCTATGCTATCTTTGCTGTTTTACATTGTGTTGGGCTGAAATTGCCACTCTGGATAGGTTACACTAGTGAAATCTTGCTGTTCTGAATTGTACCTGCTGCTCTGTCCAGGTTACCCTAGTATGTCATTTCCATCCTCTTCCCAGTAGGAATCCTCTGTTTATCCCATGCTTTTTAAGACTAGGCTACTGTTTTTTTTGTTTCCACCATTTCTTCTGGGAGGAAATTCCCAGGCATCCACCATCCATTCCACAATTAAATATTTTCTAATCCTGAGTTTGCCCCCTTGAAGCTTCCTATGTTAACCCCCTCTCCAGTTCTTGAACATCCAATCCTATATAATAAAACGCACCTCCAACATTCTACTACTACTACTACTATTTAGCATTTCTATAGCGCTACAAAGCATACGCAGCGCTGCACAAACATAGAAGAAAGACAGTCCCTGCTCAAAGAGCTATGTAATAAAAGTGAGCCAAGTATAGGACAATCAAGCCATTGTGACATCACTGATGAGGTTGGCTCTTATTGGTGGCCTGAGGCATTATGACATCACAATATCACCTCTGATTACTACTACTACTACTATTTAGCATTTCTATAGCGCTACAAAGCATACGCAGCGCTGCACAAACATAGAAGACAGTCCCTGCTCAAAGAGCTTACAATCTAATAGACAAAAAATAAATAAATAAATAAATGTGGTTGCAACATTCTGAAGCTGACTGCATGGCCGAGGCATTCCTGCTCTCTGTATCCATCTCCTGAATTGACATCACGTACTTCCGGGTTCCTCACAAGCAGAAGTGACCAACCACACGCGGTTTCTCGGCTTCTGAATGTTGGAGGTGCATTCTATTAAATAGGATTGGTCAGTTCCTTGAAGCACAGCCAGAGCTCAGCGTCCTGCACAGTAACGCTCAGACACCAGAGAGAGGGAGGGGGGGGGGGGGAGGTATCTCTGTCACACACACACACACACACTCTCTCTCTCACTCACACAGTCTCTCACACTGTATCACATTCACTCTCTATGTGTCACAGAGTCACTCACACACTCTCTTGGTCTCATACACTGTATCTGTGTGAAACACACTCTCTCTCTCACACTGTCTCACATACGCACTTGCACACTCTCATTCTCACACACTCCTAGACTCACTCTCTCTCACACACACACTCGCACATTCACTCTCACATACACTCTCTCAAACATACACACTCCGAGGAAAACCTTGCTAGTGCCCGTTTCATTTGTGTCAGAAACTGGCCTTTTTTACTAGTCCATAATAAAAAGGTTACTTCTGTTGTATTATTAATACACATTAGGTATTTAAATGGCTCTAGCATCAACATATTTTCTAGCATCTCTCTGTTCCTCCACGCCGCTGGCTTCTTCGGCGCTGTGGTTCTTCCCCCATCGCTGGCCTACCGCTTGGTCGGTTGTTGGCCATTGGAGGTTGTGGCGGCGCCATTGGGTCATCTTGGAGGGTGCTGCCCTGCCGATCCCAGCTGCGAAGGCGACCTGATTTGAATGCTCTCGGTTTCCGCTTTTCTCTCAGCTGTTTATCGTTGAAGGGGTCGGAGAGTGTGTGGGTCGCTGCGCCAGTTGCCATGGGAGCAGGAGTGGTGGTTAATGGACTCCATTTCCATCAAGCAGGGTCATCTTGGTGTGTCCAGTTGATTTACCTCTCTTCCAGCCAGAACAGGCTCAGCCTACTCCCCGGATTCAACTTATGACCTGCAGTTCTTCCTACCAGCATATCTACGGACCATTTTAGACTCATTTACCCTTTCCCTATTAACTACTTTCCCTGTTTCCACTATTCTATCTATTGTAACCATATCATCTCTGATCTGGCAATAGCCATTCAGTGCATTGTAAGCCACTTTGCCTGCAAAATTGTGGGAAAAATGTGGGGTATAAATGTGCAAAATAAACAAATAAATATTTAAACTCCCTGTTTCATCCATATGATTTCTGATGTAGACTCTCTGGACCACTTCTAACCTATCCCTTTTGATGGACAGCTTCCAGAACGCTAGGTGAGGCCTCACCAATGCCATGTTCAGTGGAATGATCACTTCCTTTTTGTTTCTTAATTATGCCTCTCCCTCTGCATCACAATATCCTTCTGGCTTTAGCCACCACCTAGTCACACTGTTTTGCTTTTCTGAGATCATCAGACATTATTACACCTTTCACAACGGATAGGAAGTTCTAGAGGTCTGAATTTCCTCCTCTCCCCACATTATGTACCATGTCTCTAGACTTCTGAACCAAATGCACGACTGTAATCTTTTTCCATTGAATACCAGCTTGACAGGCATTTTACCACTCCTCAAGCTTCTTATAAGAATGTTATAATGCCTTTGTATCACTCCATGATGCCAATGCCTCGAATACTGTGTATACTTCTGGCCACCGCATCTCAAAAAAGATATAGCAGAATTAGAAAAGGTACAGAGAAGGAGACGAAAATGATAAAGGGGATGGGATGACTTTCATATCAGGAAAGGCTAAAGCGGCTAGGGTTCTTCAGCTTGAAGAGACAGCTCACGGTAGATATGATAGAGGTCTATAAAATACTGAGTGGAGTGGAACAGGTAGAGGTGAATCACTTGTTTACTCTTTCCAAAAATACTAGGACCAGGGGCTACGCAACAAAGCTACATAAGTACTGCCATACTGGGAAAGACCAAAGGCCCATCAAGCCCAGCATCCTGTTTAGATTGTGTTGGCAAGATTCCAAAAAAAGTACAAAACATTTTATACTGCTTATCCCAGAAATAGTGGACCTTCCCCCAAGTCCATTTAATAATGGTCTATGGACTTTTCCTTTAGGAAGCCGTCCAAACCTTTTTAAAACTCCGCACTCTGGCAACAAATTCCAGAGTTTAATTACACGTTGAGTGAAGAAAAAGTATCTCTAATTTATTTTAAATTTACTACATTGTAGCTTCATCGCATGCCCCCTAGTCCTAGTATTTTTGGAAAGCATAAACAGACGCTTCACATCTACCCGTTCACTCATTATTTTATAGACCACCTCTATCATATCGCCTCTTGGCCGCCTTTTCTCCAAGTTGAAGAGCCCTAGCCGCTTTAGCCTTTCCTCATAGGGAAGTCATCCCATCCCCTTTAAGTAGTAAATTTTAAACAAACTGGAACAAATATTTCTTCACTCAACAAGTAATTAAACTCTCAAATTAATTGCCAGAGAATATGGTAAAAGCAGTTAGTTTGGCAAGGTTTAAAAAAAAAGGACTGAATAATTTCCTAAAAGTTCATAAGCCATTATTAGGATGCACTTGGGAAAATCCACTACTTATGCCTAGGATAAGCAGCACAAAATCTGTTTTACTGTTCTGGGATCTTGCCAGGTACTTGTGACCTGAATTGGCCACTGCTGGAAACAAGATACTGAGCTTGATAGAGCTTTATTCGGTCCCAGTATGGCAACACTTATATTCTTATGTGATACCAGTAAGAAAGTGTTAACTACTACTACTGAACATTTCTATAGCGCTACTAGACGTACGCAGCGCTGTACACTTGAACATGAAGAGACAGTCCCTGCTCCACAGAGCTTATAATCTAATTAGGACAAACAAAAGATAAGGGAATATTAAAGTGAGGATGTGATCCTGTCTGAAATAGGTGCTTGCTAAAGTTAATCCAAGACAATAACCAGTGACAGACTTGAACACAGCCTGGGAGAGGCAGAGACGATCCTTAGCTGTGAGGGGTAAAGCCTAAAAACTCTCTGGAATCATTCCATTCTGTCCTCCTACCGCAGGGGGTCACAGGTCATGAGATCCGTATGCATTTAATAGAGGTGACAGGTATGCAAATTGCTCATGCATATTCATTAGGAATATTCTAAAAACCCAACCAGCCTGCAGACCCCCAGGACAGGTTTGAGTACCCCTGTCCTACTGTGTCATGCTTGCCTCCAGCGTCGGTGCAATTCTTTCTCTCAGGGAACTGCAGTGTGGCACCTAGCTATGTCCCTTGACATCAATGCACAAGCACTGCTGCGTGAAGGCAGACAAAAGTAGTTATTGATGTCCATGGCCACAGCAGGGAGGAATCATGTATCTCTCTGCACCTCTTTTCTCAGCAGACGGGTGCATTCCTCCATTTCCTATTGCATGTCTGATCCCAGAAATATTTGCTTCCTATCCTGTGTCTGTTGGAGGAGTGGCCCAGTGGTGGACCTTGGTCCTGGGGAACTGAATTCGATTCCCACTTCAGGCACAGGCAGCTCCTTGTGACTCTGGGCAAGTCACTTAACCCTCCATTGCCCCATGTAAGCCGCATTGAGCCTGCCATGAGTGGGAAAGTGCAGGGTACAAATGTAACAAAAATAAAATAGATACTATTGGAGATTCTACATGGAATGTTGCTATTCCACTAGCAACATTCCATGTAGAAGGCTGCGCAGGCTTCTGTTTCTGTGAGTCTGACGTCCTGCACGTCAGACTCACAGAAGCAGAAGCCTGCGCGGCCACATTGGTGATCTGCAAGGGCCGACTTCTACATGGAATGTTGCTAGTGGAATAGAATCTCAAATAATAGCAACAGTGGAGGAGTGGCCTAGTGGTTAGGGTGGTGGACTTTGGTCCTGGGGAACTGAGTTTGATTCCCACTTCAGGCACAGGCAGCTCCTTGTGACTCTGGGCAAGTCACTTAACCCTCCATTGCCCCATGTAAGCCACATTGAGCCTGCCATGAGTGGGAAAGCGCAGGGTACAAATGTAATAAAAATAACTTGCCTCTAATGCAGGGAGAGAGGGAAGATGGGGGCGTAGTATTTGCAATACATCATGACTGCCTAAGGCTTTCAGAAACTAAAATGGCTGCCATTTCCTGGAACTAGTTCATTCCTTTTTAAAAGTTCAACACTTAACCTAAGCTTCAAAAAATTACCAAAATGTCTAAGATATCTGATAGTAAGTGATGAATTCTATACATATACTTTGTAGGTTGTGAGACATTTCACACAAACTGAACACTTTTATGGGGGGGGGGGGGGGGGGGGGGGGGGGGGAGGTCAGAGTCTAATGACTTCCTGCTGCACGCTGGACCTTACAGTTCATTTTGACCTAGGCCTGGGCTCTAACCCCATAAGCGTTGCAACCCTAAGCACTGAGAATCCCAGGTTGTAAAAAGAGCAACTGGTGTCTATGAAATTATAATTTGTACCTTAGAGTTATACTCTTGAAGTCTTTGCTGTGGTAAAAGCAGCCCGTATAGCTGGGTTTTCAAAATGGCTTGGGATAAGTTCCTGGAGGAAAAGTCCATCACTCAATTATTCAGGCAGTCTTAGCAAAAGCCACGGCGTAGCACTGGTGGAAAGTAGCATGGAAACCTGATAACTTTCTGGGATCCTTCCAAGTACATGTGACCTGGATTAGCCACTTTTAGAAATACAATACTGGACTTGATGGAGCCTTTTGTTTTAACCAGTACAGCAGCTACCTACAATCAGACTATTTTTCTAAGTAAAATTATTCTACTGCTCTGTGCAGTTATGGTCTGTTCAAATGGGAAGGAAACCACCAGAAGGAGCTGAAACTGGTTGTGGGAACAGATATGTTTTAGCATAAGCGATGAGTGGCTGGTGCTAGTCAGGTTTCATGATGGAAGAGTAGTGGTACCTCCTGTCGGTACCCTTCTCCACCACCGCCAACTCCAGGCTCCGCCCTTTCTGCCTCACCTCACCCCATGCCTGGAATAATCTCCCTGAGCCCATACGCCAGGCCCCCTCCCTGCCCGTCTTCAAAGCCTTGCTAAAAGACCACCTCTTCACTGTCGCCTTCGGCACCTAACCACCATACCTCTATTCAGGAAATCTGGTCTGCCCCTACTTGACATTTCGCCCATTAGATTGTAAGCTCCTTGGAGCAGGGACTGTCCTTTTCTTAATCTGTACAGCGCTGCGTAACCCTTGTAGCGCTCTAGAAATCTTAAGTAGTAGTAGTTACTACTACTACTACTACTATTTAGCATTTCTATAGCGCTACAAGGCATACGCAGCGCAAACATAGAAGAAAGACAGTCCCTGCTCAAAGAGCTTACAATCTAATAGACAAAAAATAAATAAAGTAAGCAAATCAAATCAATTAATGTGAACGGGAAGGAAGAGAGGAGGGTAGGTGGAGGCGAGTGGTTACAAGTGGTTACAAGTCAAAAGCAATGTTAAAGAGGTGGGCTTTCAGTCTAGATTTAAAGGTGGCCAAGGATGAGGCAAGACGTAGGGGCTCAGGAAGTTGATTCCAGGCGTAGGGTGCAGCAAGACAGAAGGCGCGAAGTCTGGAGTTGGCAGTAGTGGAGAAGGGAACAGATAAGAAGGATTTATCCATGGAGCGGAGTGCACGGGAAGGGGTGTAGGGAAGGGCGAGTGTGGAAAGATACTGGGGAGCAGCAGAGTGAGTACATTTATAGGTTAGTAGAAGAAGTTTGAACAGGATGCGAAAACGGATAGGGAGCCAGTGAAGGGTCTTTAGGAGAGGGGTAGTTATCCTTATGTGTCCTTCTGTCTTTCCTTCCCTTATCCTTTTTGGTCCTGTCTGTCTGTCCTGATTTAGATTGTAAGCTCTTTTGAGAAGGGACTGTTCAATTGTAAAGCGCTGCGCACGACTGGTAGTGCTATAAAAGTGATTTGTAGTAGTAGTATTAGTACCTGTAGTCTGTGCTCAACCCCAAAGTCCAAGCTTTGGCAACAAGATAAGCTTAAGGGAGTCCTGCTCGGGGCAAGAGCCAGTAGCTCAAGTTTTTTTGTTGTTGTTGTTGGTTTTGATCTGGTACCCAATTAAAAAGACAAACATTTTAAACACAAACCCAGAGTTGCATCAGTGGCTACAGGAGAGCCAAGATCGAGTGAAAGAGCTGGAAGCTTTTCCATTTCTGCACTTATATTTCAGCATTACAAAAACTAAACAAAAACCATGAACAGAAAAAAAAAATGAAAACAGATTTATTTAAAAAATGATAGGACCATTGACACAACACGGGAAATGGCCTTTGCTACATGAACCCTTATGTTCATTCTCCATCTACCGCCACCTAGTGGAGATATCTGGACAGGCACCCTCTCCCCCATCTACAACTGGTTTCTTCTTTCGCAAACATGGATATATTTTAAACCAATGCCTAGTGCACCTCAGGCCTAAAATAATTTAAAAAAAAAAAAAAAACACCAGAATTTCTACACCCCCCAAACCCTACCCTCTGGGCAGCAGCACAAATTACAAGTCACTTCTTCTAATCCATCTCAGGAGACAAAAAAAGTGAATGC